>NW_027207604.1:0-201167 GCF_963455315.2 Globicephala melas
CCCCTAATCCTAACCCGTACGCTGACACTAACCCGCGCCCTCACACGTACGCTCTCCCTAAAGCGTTGTCGTACCCTCACCTGGACCCTAAACCGTCCCCGTCCCCTAACCCTATCCCTAGCCCGAACCCTAACCCTAACCCTTCCCCGAAGCCTGACCCTCACCCGTCCCCTAATCCTAACCCGTACGCTGACACTAACCCGCGCCCTCACACGTTCGCTCCCCCTAAAGCGTTGTCGTACCCTCACCTGGACCCTAAACCGTCCCCGTCCCCTAACCCTAACCCTAGCCCGAACCCTAACCCTAACCCTTCCCCGAAGCCTGACCCTCACCCGTCCCCTAATCCTAACCCGTACGCTGACACTAACCCGCAACCTCACACGTATGCTCCCCCTAAAGCGTTGTCGTACCCTCACCTGGACCCTAAACCGTCCCCGTCCCCTAACCCTAACCCTAGCCCGAACCCTAACCCTAACCATTCCCCGAAGCCTGACCCTCACCCGGCCCCTAATCCTAACCCGTACGCTGACACTAACCCGCGCCCTCACACGTACGCTCCCCCTAAAGCGTTGTCGTACCCTCACCTGGACCCTAAACCGTCCCCGTCCCCTAACCCTAACCCTAGCCCAAACCCTAACCCTAACTCTTCCCCGAAGCCTGACCCTCACCCGTCCCATAATCCTAACCCGTACGCTGACACTAACCCGCGCCCTCACACGTACGCTCCCCCTAAAGCATTGTCGTACCCTCACCTGGACCCTAAACTGTCCCCGTCCCCTAACCCTAACCCTAGACAGAACCCTAACCCTAACTCTTCCCCGAAGCCTGACCCTCACCCGTCCCCTAATCCTAACCCGTACGCTGACACTAACCCGCGCCCTCACACGTACGCTCCCCCTGAAGCGTTGTCGTACCCTCACCTGGACCCTAAACCGTCCCCGTCCCCTAACCCTAACCCTAGCCCGAACCCTAACCCTAACCCTGCCCCGAAGCCTGACCCTCACCCGTCCCCTAATCCTAACCCGTACGCTGACACTAACCCGCGCCCTCACACGTACGCTCCCCCTAAAGCGTTGTCGTACCCTCACCTGGACCCTAAACCGTCCCCGTCCCCTAACCCTAACCCTAGCCCGAACCCTAACCCTAACCCTTCCCCGAAGCCTGACCCTCACCCGTCCCCTAATCCTACCCCGTACGCTGACACTAACCCGCGCCCTCACACGTACGCTCCCCCTAAAGCGTTGTCGTACCCTCACCTGGACCCTAAACCGTCCCCGTCCCCTAACCCTAACCCTAGCCCGAACCCTAACCCTAACCCTTCCCCGAAGCCTGACCCTCACCCGTCCCCTAATCCTAACCCGTACGCTGACACTAACCCGCGCCCTCACACGTACGCTCCCCCTAAAGCGTTGTCGTACCCTCACCTGGACCCTAAACCGTCCCCGTCCCCTAACCCTAACCCTAGCCCGAACCCTAACCCTAACCCTTCCCCGAAGCCTGACCCTCACCCGTCCCCTAATCCTAACCCGTACGCTGACACTAACCCGCGCCCTCACACGTACGCTCCCCCTAAAGCGTTGTCGTACCCTCACCTGGACCCTAAACCGTCCCCGTCCCCTAACCCTAACCCTAGCCCGAACCCTAACCCTAACCCTTCCCCGAAGCCTGACCCTCACCCGTCCCCTAATCCTAACCCGTACGCTGACACTAAGCCGCGCCCTCACACGTACGCTCCCCCTAAAGCGTTGTCGTACCCTCACCTGGACCCTAAACCGTCCCCGTCCCCTAACCCTAACCCTAGCCCGAACCCTAACCCTAACCCTTCCCCGAAGCCTGACCCTCACCCGTCCCCTAATCCTAACCCGTATGCTGACACTAAGCCGCGCCCTCACACGTACGCTCCCCCTAAAGCGTTGTCGTACCCTCACCTGGACCCTAAACCGTCCCCGTCCCCTAACCCTAACCCTAGCCCGAACCCTAACCCTAACCCTTCCCCGAAGCCTGACCCTCACCCGTCCCCTAATCCTAACCCGTACGCTGACACTAACCCGCGCCCTCACACGTACGCTCCCCCTAAAGCGTTGTCGTACCCTCACCTGGACCCTAAACCGTCCCCGTCCCCTAACCCTAACCCTAGCCCGAACCCTAACCCTAACCCTTCCCCGAAGCCTGACCCTCACCCGTCCCCTAATCCTAACCCGTACGCTGACACTAAGCCGCGCCCTCACACGTACGCTCCCCCTAAAGCGTTGTCGTACCCTCACCTGGACCCTAAACCGTCCCCGTCCCCTAACCCTAACCCTAGCCCGAACCCTAACCCTAACCCTTCCCCGAAGCCTGACCCTCACCCGTCCCCTAATCCTAACCCGTACGCTGACACTAAGCCGCGCCCTCACACGTACGCTCCCCCTAAAGAGTTGTCGTACCCTCACCTGGACCCTAAACCGTCCCCGTCCCCTAACCCTAACCCTAGCCCGAACCCTAACCCTAACCCTTCCCCGAAGCCTGACCCTCACCCGTCCCCTAATCCTAACCCGTACGCTGACACTAACCCGCGCCCTCACACGTACGCTCCCCCTAAAGCGTTGTCGTACCCTCACCTGGACCCTAAACCGTCCCCGTCCCCTAACCCTAACCCTAGCCCGAACCCTAACCCTAACCCTTCCCCGAAGCCTGACCCTCACCCGTCCCCTAATCCTAACCCGTACGCTGACACTAAGCCGCGCCCTCACACGTACGCTCCCCCTAAAGCGTTGTCGTACCCTCACCTGGACCCTAAACCGTCCCCGTCCCCTAACCCTAACCCTAGCCCGAACCCTAACCCTAACCCTTCCCCGAAGCCTGACCCTCACCCGTCCCCTAATCCTAACCCGTACGCTGACACTAAGCCGCGCCCTCACACGTACGCTCCCCCTAAAGCGTTGTCGTACCCTCACCTGGACCCTAAACCGTCCCCGTCCCCTAACCCTAACCCTAGCCCGAACCCTAACCCTAACCCTTCCCCGAAGCCTGACCCTCACCCGTCCCCTAATCCTAACCCTTACGCTGACACTAACCCGCCCCCTCACACGTACGCTCTCCCTAGAGCGTTGTCGTACCCTCACCTGGACCCTAAACCGTCCCCGTCCCCTAACCCTAACCCTAGCCCGAACCTTAACCCTAACCCTTCCCCGAAGCCTGACCCTCACCCGTCCCATAATCCTAACCCGTACGCTGACACTAACCCGCGCCCTCACACGTACGCTCCCCCTAAAGCGTTGTCGTACCCTCACCTGGACCCTAAACCGTCCCCGTCCCCTAACCCTAACCCTAGCCCGAACCCTAACCCTAACCCTTCCCCGAAGCCTGACCCTCACCCGTCCCCTAATCCTAACCCGTACGCTGACACTAACCCGCGCTCTCACACGTACGCTCCCCCTAAAGCGTTGTCGTACCCTCACCTGGACCCTAAACCGTCCCCGTCCCCTAACCCTATCCCTAGCCCGAACCCTAACCCTAACCCTTCCCCGAAGCCTGACCCTCACCCGTCCCCTAATCCTAACCCGTACGCTGACACTAACCCGCGCCCTCACACGTACGCTCCCCCTAAAGCGTTGTCGTACCCTCACCTGGACCCTAAACCGTCCCCGTCCCCTAACCCTAACCCTAGCCCGAACCCTAACCCTAACCCTTCCCCGAAGCCTGACCCTCACCCGTCCCCTAATCCTAACCCGTACGCTGACACTAACCCGCGCCCTCACACGTATGCTCCCCCTAAAGCGTTGTCGTACCCTCACCTGGACCCTAAACCGTCCCCGTCCCCTAACCCTAACCCTAGCCCGAACCCTAACCCTAACCCTTCCCCGAAGCCTGACCCTCACCCGTCCCCTAATCCTAACCCGTACGCTGACACTAACCCGCGCCCTCACACGTACGCTCCCCCTAAAGCGTTGTCGTACCCTCACCTGGACCCTAAACCGTCCCCGTCCCCTAACCCTAACCCTAGCCCGAACCCTAACCCTAACCCTTCCCCGAAGCCTGACCCTCACCCGTCCCCTAATCCTAACCCGTACGCTGACACTAACCCGCGCCCTCACACGTACGCTCCCCCTAAAGCGTTGTCGTACCCTCACCTGGACCCTAAACCTTCCCCGTCCCCTAACCCTAACCCTAGCCCGAACCCTAACCCTAACCCTTCCCCGAAGCCTGACCCTCACCCGTCCCCTAATCCTAACCCGTACGCTGACACTAACCCGCGCCCTCACACGTACGCTCCCCCTAAAGCGTTGTCGTACCCTCACCTGGACCCTAAACCGTCCCCGTCCCCTAACCCTAACCCTAGCCCGAACCCTAACCCTAACCCTTCCCCGAAGCCTGACCCTCACCCGTCCCCTAATCCTAACCCGTACGCTGACACTAACCCGCGCCCTCACACGTACGCTCCCCCTAAAGAGTTGTCGTACCCTCACCTGGACCCTAAACCGTCCCCGTCCCCTAACCCTAACCCTAGCCCGAACCCTAACCCTAACCCTTCCCCGAAGCCTGACCCTCACCCGTCCCCTAATCCTAACCCGTACGCTGACACTAAGCCGCGCCCTCACACGTACGCTCCCCCTAAAGCGCTGTCGTACCCTCACCTGGACCCTAAACCGTCCCCGTCCCCTAACCCTAACCCTAGCCCGAACCCTAACCCTAACCCTTCCCCGAAGCCTGACACTCACCCTTCCCCTAATCCTAACCCGTACGCAGACACTAACCCGAGCCCTCACACGTACGCTCCCCCTAAAGCGTTGTCGTACCCTCACCTGGACCCTAAACCGTCCCTGTCCCCTAACCCTAACCTTAGCCCGAACCCTAACCCTAACACTTCCGCGAAGCCTGACCCTCACCCTTCCCCTAATCCTAACCCGTACGCTGACACTAACCCGCGCCCTCACACGTACGCTCCCCCTAGAGCGTTGTCGTACCCTCACCTGGACCCTAAACCGTCCCCGTCCCCTAACCCTAACCCTAGCCCGAACCCTAACCGTAACCCTTCCCCGAAGCCTGACCCTCAACCGTCCCCTAATCCTAACCCGTACGCTGACACTAACCCGCGCCCTCACATGTACGCTCCCCCTAAAGCGTTGTCGTACCCTCACCTGGACCCTAAACCGTCCCCGTCCCCTAACCCTAACCCTAGCCCGAACCCTAACCCTAACCCTTCCCCGAAGCCTGACCCTCACCCGTCCCCTTATCCTAACCCGTACGCTGACACTAACCCGCGCCCTCACACGTACGCTCCCCCTAAAGCGTTGTCGTACCCTCACCTGGACCCTAAACCGTCCCCGTCCCCTAACCCTAACCCTAGCCCGAACCCTAACCCTAACCCTTCCCCGAAGCCTGACCCTCACCCGTCCCCTAATCCTAACCCGTACGCTGACACTAACCCGCGCCCTCACACGTACGCTCTCCCTAGAGCGTTGTCGTACCCTCACCTGGACCCTAAACCGTCCCCGTCCCCTAACCCTAACCCTAGCCCGAACCTTAACCCTAACCCTTCCCCGAAGCCTGACCCTCACCCGTCCCATAATCCTAACCCGTACGCTGACACTAACCCGCGCCCTCACACGTACGCTCCCCCTAAAGCGTTGTCGTACCCTCACCTGGACCCTAAACCGTCCCCGTCCCCTAACCCTAACCCTAGCCCGAACCCTAACACTAACACTTCCCCGAAGCCTGACCCTCACCCATCCCCTAATCCTAACCCGTACGCTGACACTAACCCGCGCCATCACACGTACGCTCCCCCTACAACGTTGTCGTACCCTCACCTGGACCCTAAACCGTCCCCGTTTCCTAACCCTAACCCTAGCCCGAACCCTAACCCTAACCCTTCCCCGAAGCCTGACCCTCACCCGTCCCCTAATCCTAACCCGTACGCTGACACTAACCCGCGCCCTCACACGTACGCTCCCCCTAAATCGTTGTCGTACCCTCACCTGGACCCTAAACCGTCCCCGTCCCCTAACCCTAACCCTAGCCCGTACCCTAACCCTAACCCTTCCCCAAAGCCTGACCCTCACCCGTCCCCTAATCCTAACCCGTACGCTGACACTAACCCGCGCCCTCACACGTACGCTCCCCCTAAAGCGTTGTCGTACCCTCACCTGGACCCTAAACCGTCCCCGTCCCCTAACCCTAACCCTAGCCCGAACCCTAACCCTAACCCTTCCCCGAAGCCTGACCCTCACCCGTCCCCTAATCCTAACCCGTACGCTGACACTAACCCGCGCCCTCACACGTACGCTCCCCCTAAAGCGTTGTCGTACCCTCACCTGGACCCTAAACCGTCCCCGTCCCCTAACCCTAACCGTAGCCCGAACCCTAACCCTAACCCTTCCCCGAAGCCTGACCCTCACCCGTCCCCTAATCCTAACCCGTACGCTGACACTAACCCGCGCCCTCACACGTACGCTCCCCCTAAAGCGTTGTCGTACCCTCACCTGGACCCTAAACCGTCCCCGTCCCCTAACCCTAACCCTAGCCCGAACCCTAACCCTAACCCTTCCCCGAAGCCTGACCCTCACCCGTCCCCTAATCCTAACCCGTACGCTGACACTAAGCCGCGCCCTCACACGTACGCTCCCCCTAAAGCGTTGTCGTACCCTCACCTGGACCCTAAACCGTCCCCGTCCCCTAACCCTAACCCTAGCCCGAACCCTAACCCTAACCCTTCCCCGAAGCCTGACACCCACCCGTCCCCTAATCCTAACCCGTACGCTGACACTAACCCGCGCCCTCACTCGTAC
The DNA here is from genome assembly GCF_963455315.2 of Globicephala melas. Lineage (NCBI taxonomy): Eukaryota > Metazoa > Chordata > Mammalia > Artiodactyla > Delphinidae > Globicephala > Globicephala melas. The sequence goes on from NW_027207604.1 coordinate 6,771, forward strand.
GCTCCCCCTAAAGCGTTGTCGTACCCTCACCTGGACCCTAAACCGTCCCCGTCCCCTAACCCTAACCCTAGCCCGAACCCTAACCCTAACCCTTCCCCGAAGCCTGACCCTCACCCGTCCCCTAATCCTAACCCGTACGCTGACACTAACCCGCGCCCTCACACGTACGCTCCCCCTAAAGCGTTGTCGTACCCTCACCTGGACCCTAAACCGTCCCCGTCCCCTAACCCTAACCCTAGCCCGAACCCTAACCCTAACCCTTCCCCGAAGCCTGACCCTCACCCGTCCCCTAATCCTAACCCGTACGCTGACACTAACCCGCGCCCTCACACGTACGCTCCCCCTAAAGCGTTGTCGTACCCTCACCTGGACCCTAAACCGTCCCCGTCCCCTAACCCTAACCCTAGCCCGAACCCTAACCCTAACCCTTCCCCGAAGCCTGACCCTCACCCGTCCCCTAATCCTAACCCGTACGCTGACACTAAGCCGCGCCCTCACACGTACGCTCCCCCTAAAGCGTTGTCGTACCCTCACCTGGACCCTAAACCGTCCCCGTCCCCTAACCCTAACCCTAGCCCGAACCCTAACCCAACCCTTCCCCGAAGCCTGACACTCACCCTTCCCCTAATCCTAACCCGTACGCTGACACTAACCCGCGCCCTCACACGTACGTTCCCCCTAAAGCGTTGTCGTACCCTCACCTGGACCCTAAACCGTCCCCGTCCCCTAACCCTAACCTTAGCCCGAACCCTAACCCTAACCCTTCCGCGAAGCCTGACCCTCACCCTTCCCCTAATCCTAACACGTACGCTGACACTAACCCGCGCCCTCACACGTACGCTCCCCCTAGAGCGTTGTCGTACACTCACCTGGACCCTAAACCGTCCCCGTCCCCTAACCCTAACCCTAGCCCGAACCTTAACCCTAACCCTTCCCCGAAGCCTGACCCTCACCCGTCCCCTAATCCTAACCCGTACGCTGACACTAACCCGCGCCCTCACACGTACACTCCCCCTAGAGCGTTGTCGTACCCTCACCTGGACCCTAAACCGTCCCCGTCCCCTAACCCTAACCCTAGCCCGAACCCTAACCCTAACCCTTCCCCGAAGCCTGACCCTCACCCGTCCCCTAATCCTAACCCGTACGCTGACACTAACCCGCGCCCTCACACGTACGCTCCCCCTAAAGCGTTGTCGTACCCTCACCTGGACCCTAAACCGTCCCCGTCCCCTAACCCTAACCCTAGCCCGAACCCTAACCCTAACCCTTCCCCGAAGCCTGACCCTCACCCGTCCCCTAATCCTAACCCGTACGCTGACACTAACCCGCGCCCTCACACGTACGCTCCCCCTAAAGCGTTGTCGTACCCTCACCTGGACCCTAAACCGTCCCCGTCCCCTAACCCTAACCCTAGCCCGAACCCTAACCCTAACCCTTCCCCGAAGCCTGACCCTCACCCGTCCCCTAATCCTAACCCGTACGCTGACACTAACCCGCGCCCTCACACGTACGCTCCCCCTAAAGCGTTGTCGTACCCTCACCTGGACCCTAAACCGTCCCCGTCCCCTAACCCTAACCCTAGCCCGAACCCTAACCCTAACCCTTCCCCGAAGCCTGACCCTCACCCGTCCCCTAATCCTAACCCGTACGCTGACACTAACCCGCGCCCTCACACGTACGCTCCCCCTAAAGCGTTGTCGTACCCTCACCTGGACCCTAAACCGTCCCCGTCCCCTAACCCTAACCCTAGCCCGAACCCTAACCCTAACCCTTCCCCGAAGCCTGACCCTCACCCGTCCCCTAATCCTAACCCGTACGCTGACACTAACCCGCGCCCTCACACGTACGCTCCCCCTAAAGCGTTGTCGTACCCTCACCTGGACCCTAAACCGTCCCCGTCCCCTAACCCTAACCCTAGCCCGAACCCTAACCCTAACCCTTCCCCGAAGCCTGACCCTCACCCGTCCCCTAATCCTAACCCGTACGCTGACACTAACCCGCGCCCTCACACGTACGCTCCCCCTAAAGCGTTGTCGTACCCTCACCTGGACTCTAAACCGTCCCCGTCCCCTAACCCTAACCCTAGCCCGAACCCTAACCCTAACCCTTCCCCGAAGCCTGACCCTCACCCGTCCCCTAATCCTAACCCGTACGCTGACACTAACCCGCGCCCTCACACGTACGCTCCCCCTAAAGCGTTGTCGTACCCTCACCTGGACCCTAAACCGTCCCCGTCCCCTAACCCTAACCCTAGCCCGAACCCTAACCCTAACCCTTCCCCGAAGCCTGACCCTCACCCGTCCCCTAATCCTAACCCGTACGCTGACACTAACCCGCGCCCTCACACGTACGCTCCCCCTAAAGCGTTGTCGTACCCTCACCTGGACCCTAAACCGTCCCCGTCCCCTAACCCTAACCCTAGCCCGAACCCTAACCCTAACCCTTCCCCGAAGCCTGACCCTCACCCGTCCCCTAATCCTAACCCGTACGCTGACACTAACCCGCGCCCTCACACGTACGCTCCCCCTAAAGCGTTGTCGTACCCTCACCTGGACCCTAAACCTTCCCCGTCCCCTAACCCTAACCCTAGCCCGAACCCTAACCCTAACCCTTCCCCGAAGCCTGACCCTCACCCGTCCCCTAATCCTAACCCGTACGCTGACACTAACCCGCGCCCTCACACGTACGCTCCCCCTAAAGCGTTGTCGTACCCTCACCTGGACCCTAAACCGTCCCCGTCCCCTAACCCTAACCCTAGCCCGAACCCTAACCCTAACCCTTCCCCGAAGCCTGACCCTCACCCGTCCCCTAATCCTAACCCGTACGCTGACACTAACCCGCGCCCTCACACGTACGCTCCCCCTAAAGAGTTGTCGTACCCTCACCTGGACCCTAAACCGTCCCCGTCCCCTAACCCTAACCCTAGCCCGAACCCTAACCCTAACCCTTCCCCGAAGCCTGACCCTCACCCGTCCCCTAATCCTAACCCGTACGCTGACACTAAGCCGCGCCCTCACACGTACGCTCCCCCTAAAGCGCTGTCGTACCCTCACCTGGACCCTAAACCGTCCCCGTCCCCTAACCCTAACCCTAGCCCGAACCCTAACCCTAACCCTTCCCCGAAGCCTGACACTCACCCTTCCCCTAATCCTAACCCGTACGCAGACACTAACCCGAGCCCTCACACGTACGCTCCCCCTAAAGCGTTGTCGTACCCTCACCTGGACCCTAAACCGTCCCTGTCCCCTAACCCTAACCTTAGCCCGAACCCTAACCCTAACACTTCCGCGAAGCCTGACCCTCACCCTTCCCCTAATCCTAACCCGTACGCTGACACTAACCCGCGCCCTCACACGTACGCTCCCCCTAGAGCGTTGTCGTACCCTCACCTGGACCCTAAACCGTCCCCGTCCCCTAACCCTAACCCTAGCCCGAACCCTAACCGTAACCCTTCCCCGAAGCCTGACCCTCAACCGTCCCCTAATCCTAACCCGTACGCTGACACTAACCCGCGCCCTCACATGTACGCTCCCCCTAAAGCGTTGTCGTACCCTCACCTGGACCCTAAACCGTCCCCGTCCCCTAACCCTAACCCTAGCCCGAACCCTAACCCTAACCCTTCCCCGAAGCCTGACCCTCACCCGTCCCCTTATCCTAACCCGTACGCTGACACTAACCCGCGCCCTCACACGTACGCTCCCCCTAAAGCGTTGTCGTACCCTCACCTGGACCCTAAACCGTCCCCGTCCCCTAACCCTAACCCTAGCCCGAACCCTAACCCTAACCCTTCCCCGAAGCCTGACCCTCACCCGTCCCCTAATCCTAACCCGTACGCTGACACTAACCCGCGCCCTCACACGTACGCTCTCCCTAGAGCGTTGTCGTACCCTCACCTGGACCCTAAACCGTCCCCGTCCCCTAACCCTAACCCTAGCCCGAACCTTAACCCTAACCCTTCCCCGAAGCCTGACCCTCACCCGTCCCATAATCCTAACCCGTACGCTGACACTAACCCGCGCCCTCACACGTACGCTCCCCCTAAAGCGTTGTCGTACCCTCACCTGGACCCTAAACCGTCCCCGTCCCCTAACCCTAACCCTAGCCCGAACCCTAACACTAACACTTCCCCGAAGCCTGACCCTCACCCATCCCCTAATCCTAACCCGTACGCTGACACTAACCCGCGCCATCACACGTACGCTCCCCCTACAACGTTGTCGTACCCTCACCTGGACCCTAAACCGTCCCCGTTTCCTAACCCTAACCCTAGCCCGAACCCTAACCCTAACCCTTCCCCGAAGCCTGACCCTCACCCGTCCCCTAATCCTAACCCGTACGCTGACACTAACCCGCGCCCTCACACGTACGCTCCCCCTAAATCGTTGTCGTACCCTCACCTGGACCCTAAACCGTCCCCGTCCCCTAACCCTAACCCTAGCCCGTACCCTAACCCTAACCCTTCCCCAAAGCCTGACCCTCACCCGTCCCCTAATCCTAACCCGTACGCTGACACTAACCCGCGCCCTCACACGTACGCTCCCCCTAAAGCGTTGTCGTACCCTCACCTGGACCCTAAACCGTCCCCGTCCCCTAACCCTAACCCTAGCCCGAACCCTAACCCTAACCCTTCCCCGAAGCCTGACCCTCACCCGTCCCCTAATCCTAACCCGTACGCTGACACTAACCCGCGCCCTCACACGTACGCTCCCCCTAAAGCGTTGTCGTACCCTCACCTGGACCCTAAACCGTCCCCGTCCCCTAACCCTAACCGTAGCCCGAACCCTAACCCTAACCCTTCCCCGAAGCCTGACCCTCACCCGTCCCCTAATCCTAACCCGTACGCTGACACTAACCCGCGCCCTCACACGTACGCTCCCCCTAAAGCGTTGTCGTACCCTCACCTGGACCCTAAACCGTCCCCGTCCCCTAACCCTAACCCTAGCCCGAACCCTAACCCTAACCCTTCCCCGAAGCCTGACCCTCACCCGTCCCCTAATCCTAACCCGTACGCTGACACTAAGCCGCGCCCTCACACGTACGCTCCCCCTAAAGCGTTGTCGTACCCTCACCTGGACCCTAAACCGTCCCCGTCCCCTAACCCTAACCCTAGCCCGAACCCTAACCCTAACCCTTCCCCGAAGCCTGACACCCACCCGTCCCCTAATCCTAACCCGTACGCTGACACTAACCCGCGCCCTCACTCGTACGCTCCCCCTAAAGCGTTGTCGTACCCTCACCTGGACCCTAAACCGTCCCCGTCCCCTAACCCTAACCCTAGCCCGAACCCTAACCCTAACCCTTCCCCGAAGCCTGACCCTCACCCGTCCCCTAATCCTAACCCGTACGCTGACACTAACCCGCGCCCTCACACGTACGCTCCCCCTAAAGCGTTGTCGTACCCTCACCTGGACCCTAAACCGTCCCCGTCCCCTAACCCTAACCCTAGCCCGAACCCTAACCCTAACCCTTCCCCGAAGCCTGACCCTCACCCGTCCCCTAATCCTAACCCGTACGCTGACACTAACCCGCGCCCTCACACGTACGCTCCCCCTAAAGCGTTGTCGTACCCTCACCTGGACCCTAAACCGTCCCCGTCCCCTAACCCTAACCCTAGCCCGAACCCTAACCCTAACCCTTCCCCGAAGCCTGACCCTCACCCGTCCCCTAATCCTAACCCGTACGCTGACACTAAGCCGCGCCCTCACACGTACGCTCCCCCTAAAGCGTTGTCGTACCCTCACCTGGACCCTAAACCGTCCCCGTCCCCTAACCCTAACCCTAGCCCGAACCCTAACCCAACCCTTCCCCGAAGCCTGACACTCACCCTTCCCCTAATCCTAACCCGTACGCTGACACTAACCCGCGCCCTCACACGTACGTTCCCCCTAAAGCGTTGTCGTACCCTCACCTGGACCCTAAACCGTCCCCGTCCCCTAACCCTAACCTTAGCCCGAACCCTAACCCTAACCCTTCCGCGAAGCCTGACCCTCACCCTTCCCCTAATCCTAACACGTACGCTGACACTAACCCGCGCCCTCACACGTACGCTCCCCCTAGAGCGTTGTCGTACACTCACCTGGACCCTAAACCGTCCCCGTCCCCTAACCCTAACCCTAGCCCGAACCTTAACCCTAACCCTTCCCCGAAGCCTGACCCTCACCCGTCCCCTAATCCTAACCCGTACGCTGACACTAACCCGCGCCCTCACACGTACACTCCCCCTAGAGCGTTGTCGTACCCTCACCTGGACCCTAAACCGTCCCCGTCCCCTAACCCTAACCCTAGCCCGAACCCTAACCCTAACCCTTCCCCGAAGCCTGACCCTCACCCGTCCCCTAATCCTAACCCGTACGCTGACACTAACCCGCGCCCTCACACGTACGCTCCCCCTAAAGCGTTGTCGTACCCTCACCTGGACCCTAAACCGTCCCCGTCCCCTAACCCTAACCCTAGCCCGAACCCTAACCCTAACCCTTCCCCGAAGCCTGACCCTCACCCGTCCCCTAATCCTAACCCGTACGCTGACACTAACCCGCGCCCTCACACGTACGCTCCCCCTAAAGCGTTGTCGTACCCTCACCTGGACCCTAAACCGTCCCCGTCCCCTAACCCTAACCCTAGCCCGAACCCTAACCCTAACCCTTCCCCGAAGCCTGACCCTCACCCGTCCCCTAATCCTAACCCGTACGCTGACACTAACCCGCGCCCTCACACGTACGCTCCCCCTAAAGCGTTGTCGTACCCTCACCTGGACCCTAAACCGTCCCCGTCCCCTAACCCTAACCCTAGCCCGAACCCTAACCCTAACCCTTCCCCGAAGCCTGACCCTCACCCGTCCCCTAATCCTAACCCGTACGCTGACACTAACCCGCGCCCTCACACGTACGCTCCCCCTAAAGCGTTGTCGTACCCTCACCTGGACCCTAAACCGTCCCCGTCCCCTAACCCTAACCCTAGCCCGAACCCTAACCCTAACCCTTCCCCGAAGCCTGACCCTCACCCGTCCCCTAATCCTAACCCGTACGCTGACACTAACCCGCGCCCTCACACGTACGCTCCCCCTAAAGCGTTGTCGTACCCTCACCTGGACCCTAAACCGTCCCCGTCCCCTAACCCTAACCCTAGCCCGAACCCTAACCCTAACCCTTCCCCGAAGCCTGACCCTCACCCGTCCCCTAATCCTAACCCGTACGCTGACACTAACCCGCGCCCTCACACGTACGCTCCCCCTAAAGCGTTGTCGTACCCTCACCTGGACTCTAAACCGTCCCCGTCCCCTAACCCTAACCCTAGCCCGAACCCTAACCCTAACCCTTCCCCGAAGCCTGACCCTCACCCGTCCCCTAATCCTAACCCGTACGCTGACACTAACCCGCGCCCTCACACGTACGCTCCCCCTAAAGCGTTGTCGTACCCTCACCTGGACCCTAAACCGTCCCCGTCCCCTAACCCTAACCCTAGCCCGAACCCTAACCCTAACCCTTCCCCGAAGCCTGACCCTCACCCGTCCCCTAATCCTAACCCGTACGCTGACACTAACCCGCGCCCTCACACGTACGCTCCCCCTAAAGCGTTGTCGTACCCTCACCTGGACCCTAAACCGTCCCCGTCCCCTAACCCTAACCCTAGCCCGAACCCTAACCCTAACCCTTCCCCGAAGCCTGACCCTCACCCGTCCCCTAATCCTAACCCGTACGCTGACACTAACCCGCGCCCTCACACGTACGCTCCCCCTAAAGCGTTGTCGTACCCTCACCTGGACCCTAAACCGTCCCCGTCCCCTAACCCTAACCCTAGCCCGAACCCTAACCCTAACCCTTCCCCGAAGCCTGACCCTCACCCGTCCCCTAATCCTAACCCGTACGCTGACACTAACCCGCGCCCTCACACGTACGCTCCCCCTAAAGCGTTGTCGTACCCTCACCTGGACCCTAAACCGTCCCCGTCCCCTAACCCTAACCCTAGCCCGAACCCTAACCCTAACCCTTCCCCGAAGCCTGACCCTCAGCCGTCCCCTAATCCTAACCCGTACGCTGACACTAACCCGCGCCCTCACACGTACGCTCCCCCTACAGCGTTGTCGTACCCTCACCTGGACCCTAAACCGTCCCCGTCCCCTAACCCTAACCCTAGCCCGAACCCTAACCCTAACCCTTCCCCGAAGCCTGACCCTCACCCGTCCCCTAATCCTAACCCGTACGCTGACACTAACCCGCGCCCTCACACGTACGCTCCCCCTAAAGCGTTGTCGTACCCTCACCTGGACCCTAAACCGTCCCCGTCCCCTAACCCTAACCCTAGCCCGAACCCTAACCCTAACCCTTCCCCGAAGCCTGACCCTCACCCGTCCCCTAATCCTAACCCGTACGCTGACACTAACCCGCGCCCTCACACGTACGCTCCCCCTAAAGCGTTGTCGTACACTCACCTGGACCCTAAACCGTCCCCGTCCCCTAACCCTAACCCTAGCCCGAACCGTAACCGTAACCCTTCCCCGAAGCCTGACCCTCACCCGTCCCCTAATCCTAACCCGTACGCTGACACTAACCCGCGCCCTCACACGTACGCTCCCCCTAAAGCGTTGTCGTACCCTCACCTGGACCCTAAACCTTCCCCGTCCCCTAACCCTAACCCTAGACCGAACCCTAACCGTAACCCTTCCCCGAAGCCTGACCCTCACCCGTCCCCTAATCCTAACCCGTACGCTGACACTAACCCGCGCCCTCACACGTACGCTCCCCCTAAAGCGTTGTCGTACCCTCACCTGGACCCTAAACCGTCCCCGTCCCCTAACCCTAACCCTAGCCCGAACCCTAACCCTAACCCTTCCCCGAAGCCTGACCCTCACCCGTCCCCTAATCCTAACCCGTACGCTGACACTAACCCGCGCCCTCACACGTACGCTCCCCCTAAAGCGTTGTCGTACCCTCACCTGGACCCTAAACCGTCCCCGTCCCCTAACCCTAACCCTAGCCCGAACCCTAACCCTAACCCTTCCCCGAAGCCTGACCCTCACCCGTCCCCTAATCCTAACCCGTACGCTGACACTAACCCGCGCCCTCACACGTACGCTCCCCCTAAAGCGTTGTCGTACCCTCACCTGGACCCTAAACCTTCCCCGTCCCCTAACCCTAACCCTAGACCGAACCCTAACCCTAACCCTTCCCCGAAGCCTGACCCTCACCCGTCCTCTTATCCTAACCCGTACGCTGACACTAACCCGCGCCCTCACACGTACGCTCCCCCTAAAGCGTTGTCCTACCCTCACCTGGACCCTAAACCGTCCCCGTCCCCTAACCCTAACCCTAGCCCGAACCCTAACCCTAACCCTTCCCCGAAGCCTGACCCTCACCCGTCCCCTAATCCTAACCCGTACGCTGACACTAACCCGCGCCCTCACACGTACGCTCCCCCTAAAGCGTTGTCCTACCCTCACCTGGACCCTAAACCGTCCCCGTCCCCTAACCCTAACCCTAGCCCGAACCGTAACCCTAACCCTTCCCCGAAGCCTGACCCTCACCCGTCCCCTAATCCTAACCCGTACGCTGACACTAACCCGCGCCCTCACACGTACGCTCCCCCTAAAGCGTTGTCGTACCCTCACCTGGACCCTAAACCGTCCCCGTCCCCTAACCCTAACCCTAGCCCGAACCCTAACCCTAACCCTTCCCCGAAGCCTGACCCTCACCCGTCCCCTAATCCTAACCCGTACGCTGACACTAACCCGCGCCCTCACACGTACGCTCCCCCTAAAGCGTTGTCGTACCCTCACCTGGACCCTAAACCGTCCCCGTCCCCTAACCCTAACCCTAGCCCGAACCCTAACCCTAACCCTTCCCCGAAGCCTGACCCTCACCCGTCCCCTAATCCTAACCCGTACGCTGACACTAACCCGCGCCCTCACACGTACGCTCCCCCTAAAGCGTTGTCGTACCCTCACCTGGACCCTAAACCGTCCCCGTCCCCTAACCCTAACCCTAGCCCGAACCCTAACCCTAACCCTTCCCCGAAGCCTGACCCTCACCCGTCCCCTAATCCTAACCCGTACGCTGACACTAACCCGCGCCCTCACACGTACGCTCCCCCTAAAGCGTTGTCGTACCCTCACCTGGACCCTAAACCGTCCCCGTCCCCTAACCCTAACCCTAGCCCGAACCCTAACCCTAACCCTTCCCCGAAGCCTGACCCTCACCCGTCCCCTAATCCTAACCCGTACGCTGACACTAACCCGCGCCCTCACACGTACGCTCCCCCTAAAGCGTTGTCGTACCCTCACCTGGACCCTAAACCGTCCCCGTCCCCTAACCCTAACCCTAGCCCGAACCCTAACCCTAACCCTTCCCCGAAGCCTGACCCTCACCCGTCCCCTAATCCTAACCCGTACGCTGACACTAACCCGCGCCCTCACACGTACGCTCCCCCTAAAGCGTTGTCGTACCCTCACCTGGACCCTAAACCGTCCCCGTCCCCTAACCCTAACCCTAGCCCGAACCCTAACCCTAACCCTTCCCTGAAGCCTGACCCTCACCCGTCCCCTAATCCTAACCCGTACGCTGACACTAACCCGCGCCCTCACACGTACGCTCCCCCTAAAGCGTTGTCGTACCCTCACCTGGACCCTAAACCGTCCCCGTCCCCTAACCCTAACCCTAGCCCGAACCCTAACCCTAACCCTTCCCCGAAGCCTGACCCTCACCCGTCCCCTAATCCTAACCCGTACGCTGACACTAACCCGCGCCCTCACACGTACGCTCCCCCTAAAGCGTTGTCGTACCCTCACCTGGACCCTAAACCGTCCCCGTCCCCTAACCCTAACGCTAGCCCGAACCCTAACCCTAACCCTTCCCCGAAGCCTGACCCTCACCCGTCCCCTAATCCTAACCCGTACGCTGACACTAAGCCGCGCCCTCACACGTACGCTCCCCCTAAAGCGTTGTCGTACCCTCACCTGGACCCTAAACCGTCCCCGTCCCCTAACCCTAACCCTAGCCCGAACCCTAACCCTAACCCTTCCCCGAAGCCTGACACTCACCCTTCCCCTAATCCTAACCCGTACGCAGACACTAACCCGCGCCCTCACACGTACGCTCCCCCTAAAGCGTTGTCGTACCCTCACCTGGACCCTAAACCGTCCCCGTCCCCTAACCCTAACCCTAGCCCGAACCCTAACCCTAACCCTTCCCCGAAGCCTGACCCTCACCCGTCCCCTAATCCTAACCCGTACGCTGACACTAACCCGCGCCCTCACACGTACGCTCCCCCTAAAGCGTTGTCGTACCCTCACCTGGACCCTAAACCGTCCCCGTCCCCTAACCCTAACCCTAGCCCGAACCCTAACCCTAACCCTTCCCCGAAGCCTGACCCTCACCCGTCCCCTAATCCTAACCCGTACGCTGACACTAACCCGCGCCCTCACACGTACGCTCCCCCTAAAGCGTTGTCGTACCCTCACCTGGACCCTAAACCGTCCCCGTCCCCTAACCCTAACCCTAGCCCGAACCCTAACCCTAACCCTTCCCCGAAGCCTGACCCTCAGCCGTCCCCTAATCCTAACCCGTACGCTGACACTAACCCGCGCCCTCACACGTACGCTCCCCCTACAGCGTTGTCGTACCCTCACCTGGACCCTAAACCGTCCCCGTCCCCTAACCCTAACCCTAGCCCGAACCCTAACCCTAACCCTTCCCCGAAGCCTGACCCTCACCCGTCCCCTAATCCTAACCCGTACGCTGACACTAACCCGCGCCCTCACACGTACGCTCCCCCTAAAGCGTTGTCGTACCCTCACCTGGACCCTAAACCGTCCCCGTCCCCTAACCCTAACCCTAGCCCGAACCCTAACCCTAACCCTTCCCCGAAGCCTGACCCTCACCCGTCCCCTAATCCTAACCCGTACGCTGACACTAACCCGCGCCCTCACACGTACGCTCCCCCTAAAGCGTTGTCGTACACTCACCTGGACCCTAAACCGTCCCCGTCCCCTAACCCTAACCCTAGCCCGAACCGTAACCGTAACCCTTCCCCGAAGCCTGACCCTCACCCGTCCCCTAATCCTAACCCGTACGCTGACACTAACCCGCGCCCTCACACGTACGCTCCCCCTAAAGCGTTGTCGTACCCTCACCTGGACCCTAAACCTTCCCCGTCCCCTAACCCTAACCCTAGACCGAACCCTAACCGTAACCCTTCCCCGAAGCCTGACCCTCACCCGTCCCCTAATCCTAACCCGTACGCTGACACTAACCCGCGCCCTCACACGTACGCTCCCCCTAAAGCGTTGTCGTACCCTCACCTGGACCCTAAACCGTCCCCGTCCCCTAACCCTAACCCTAGCCCGAACCCTAACCCTAACCCTTCCCCGAAGCCTGACCCTCACCCGTCCCCTAATCCTAACCCGTACGCTGACACTAACCCGCGCCCTCACACGTACGCTCCCCCTAAAGCGTTGTCGTACCCTCACCTGGACCCTAAACCGTCCCCGTCCCCTAACCCTAACCCTAGCCCGAACCCTAACCCTAACCCTTCCCCGAAGCCTGACCCTCACCCGTCCCCTAATCCTAACCCGTACGCTGACACTAACCCGCGCCCTCACACGTACGCTCCCCCTAAAGCGTTGTCGTACCCTCACCTGGACCCTAAACCTTCCCCGTCCCCTAACCCTAACCCTAGACCGAACCCTAACCCTAACCCTTCCCCGAAGCCTGACCCTCACCCGTCCTCTTATCCTAACCCGTACGCTGACACTAACCCGCGCCCTCACACGTACGCTCCCCCTAAAGCGTTGTCCTACCCTCACCTGGACCCTAAACCGTCCCCGTCCCCTAACCCTAACCCTAGCCCGAACCCTAACCCTAACCCTTCCCCGAAGCCTGACCCTCACCCGTCCCCTAATCCTAACCCGTACGCTGACACTAACCCGCGCCCTCACACGTACGCTCCCCCTAAAGCGTTGTCCTACCCTCACCTGGACCCTAAACCGTCCCCGTCCCCTAACCCTAACCCTAGCCCGAACCGTAACCCTAACCCTTCCCCGAAGCCTGACCCTCACCCGTCCCCTAATCCTAACCCGTACGCTGACACTAACCCGCGCCCTCACACGTACGCTCCCCCTAAAGCGTTGTCGTACCCTCACCTGGACCCTAAACCGTCCCCGTCCCCTAACCCTAACCCTAGCCCGAACCCTAACCCTAACCCTTCCCCGAAGCCTGACCCTCACCCGTCCCCTAATCCTAACCCGTACGCTGACACTAACCCGCGCCCTCACACGTACGCTCCCCCTAAAGCGTTGTCGTACCCTCACCTGGACCCTAAACCGTCCCCGTCCCCTAACCCTAACCCTAGCCCGAACCCTAACCCTAACCCTTCCCCGAAGCCTGACCCTCACCCGTCCCCTAATCCTAACCCGTACGCTGACACTAACCCGCGCCCTCACACGTACGCTCCCCCTAAAGCGTTGTCGTACCCTCACCTGGACCCTAAACCGTCCCCGTCCCCTAACCCTAACCCTAGCCCGAACCCTAACCCTAACCCTTCCCCGAAGCCTGACCCTCACCCGTCCCCTAATCCTAACCCGTACGCTGACACTAACCCGCGCCCTCACACGTACGCTCCCCCTAAAGCGTTGTCGTACCCTCACCTGGACCCTAAACCGTCCCCGTCCCCTAACCCTAACCCTAGCCCGAACCCTAACCCTAACCCTTCCCCGAAGCCTGACCCTCACCCGTCCCCTAATCCTAACCCGTACGCTGACACTAACCCGCGCCCTCACACGTACGCTCCCCCTAAAGCGTTGTCGTACCCTCACCTGGACCCTAAACCGTCCCCGTCCCCTAACCCTAACCCTAGCCCGAACCCTAACCCTAACCCTTCCCCGAAGCCTGACCCTCACCCGTCCCCTAATCCTAACCCGTACGCTGACACTAACCCGCGCCCTCACACGTACGCTCCCCCTAAAGCGTTGTCGTACCCTCACCTGGACCCTAAACCGTCCCCGTCCCCTAACCCTAACCCTAGCCCGAACCCTAACCCTAACCCTTCCCTGAAGCCTGACCCTCACCCGTCCCCTAATCCTAACCCGTACGCTGACACTAACCCGCGCCCTCACACGTACGCTCCCCCTAAAGCGTTGTCGTACCCTCACCTGGACCCTAAACCGTCCCCGTCCCCTAACCCTAACCCTAGCCCGAACCCTAACCCTAACCCTTCCCCGAAGCCTGACCCTCACCCGTCCCCTAATCCTAACCCGTACGCTGACACTAACCCGCGCCCTCACACGTACGCTCCCCCTAAAGCGTTGTCGTACCCTCACCTGGACCCTAAACCGTCCCCGTCCCCTAACCCTAACGCTAGCCCGAACCCTAACCCTAACCCTTCCCCGAAGCCTGACCCTCACCCGTCCCCTAATCCTAACCCGTACGCTGACACTAAGCCGCGCCCTCACACGTACGCTCCCCCTAAAGCGTTGTCGTACCCTCACCTGGACCCTAAACCGTCCCCGTCCCCTAACCCTAACCCTAGCCCGAACCCTAACCCTAACCCTTCCCCGAAGCCTGACACTCACCCTTCCCCTAATCCTAACCCGTACGCAGACACTAACCCGAGCCCTCACACGTACGCTCCCCCTAAAGCGTTGTCGTACCCTCACCTGGACCCTAAACCGTCCCCGTCCCCTAACCCTAACCCTAGCCCGAACCCTAACCCTAACCCTTCCCCGAAGCCTGACCCTCACCCGTCCCCTAATCCTAACCCGTACGCTGACACTAACCCGCGCCCTCACACGTACGCTCCCCCTAAAGCGTTGTCGTACCCTCACCTGGACCCTAAACCGTCCCCGTCCCCTAACCCTAACCCTAGCCCGAACCCTAACCCTAACCCTTCCCCGAAGCCTGACCCTCACCCGTCCCCTAATCCTAACCCGTACGCTGACACTAACCCGCGCCCTCACACGTACGCTCCCCCTAAAGCGTTGTCGTACCCTCACCTGGACCCTAAACCGTCCCCGTCCCCTAACCCTAACCCTAGCCCGAACCCTAACCCTAACCCTTCCCCGAAGCCTGACCCTCACCCGTCCCCTAATCCTAACCCGTACGCTGACACTAACCCGCGCCCTCACACGTACGCTCCCCCTAAAGCGTTGTCGTACCCTCACCTGGACCCTAAACCGTCCCCGTCCCCTAACCCTAACCCTAGCCCGAACCCTAACCCTAACCCTTCCCCGAAGCCTGACCCTCACCCGTCCCCTAATCCTAACCCGTACGCTGACACTAACCCGCGCCCTCACACGTACGCTCCCCCTAAAGCGTTGTCGTACCCTCACCTGGACCCTAAACCGTCCCCGTCCCCTAACCCTAACCCTAGCCCGAACCCTAACCCTAACCCTTCCCCGAAGCCTGACCCTCACCCGTCCCCTAATCCTAACCCGTACGCTGACACTAACCCGCGCCCTCACACGTACGCTCCCCCTAAAGCGTTGTCGTACCCTCACCTGGACCCTAAACCGTCCCCGTCCCCTAACCCTAACCCTAGCCCGAACCGTAACCGTAACCCTTCCCCGAAGCCTGACCCTCACCCGTCCCCTAATCCTAACCCGTACGCTGACACTAACCCGCGCCCTCACACGTACGCTCCCCCTAAAGCGTTGTCGTACCCTCACCTGGACCCTAAACCTTCCCCGTCCCCTAACCCTAACCCTAGACCGAACCCTAACCCTAACCCTTCCCCGAAGCCTGACCCTCACCCGTCCCCTAATCCTAACCCGTACGCTGACACTAACCCGCGCCCTCACACGTACGCTCCCCCTAAAGCGTTGTCGTACCCTCACCTGGACCCTAAACCGTCCCCGTCCCCTAACCCTAACGCTAGCCCGAACCCTAACCCTAACCCTTCCCCGAAGCCTGACCCTCACCCGTCCCCTAATCCTAACCCGTACGCTGACACTAAGCCGCGCCCTCACACGTACGCTCCCCCTAAAGCGTTGTCGTACCCTCACCTGGACCCTAAACCGTCCCCGTCCCCTAACCCTAACCCTAGCCCGAACCCTAACCCTAACCCTTCCCCGAAGCCTGACACTCACCCTTCCCCTAATCCTAACCCGTACGCAGACACTAACCCGAGCCCTCACACGTACGCTCCCCCTAAAGCGTTGTCGTACCCTCACCTGGACCCTAAACCGTCCCCGTCCCCTAACCCTAACCCTAGCCCGAACCCTAACCCTAACCCTTCCCCGAAGCCTGACCCTCACCCGTCCCCTAATCCTAACCCGTACGCTGACACTAACCCGCGCCCTCACACGTACGCTCCCCCTAAAGCGTTGTCGTACCCTCACCTGGACACTAAACCGTCCCCGTCCCCTAACCCTAACCCTAGCCCGAACCCTAACCCTAACCCTTCCCCGAAGCCTGACCCTCACCCGTCCCCTAATCCTAACCCGTACGCTGACACTAACCCGCGCCCTCACACGTACGCTCCCCCTAAAGCGTTGTCGTACCCTCACCTGGACCCTAAACCGTCCCCGTCCCCTAACCCTAACCCTAGCCCGAACCCTAACCCTAACCCTTCCCCGAAGCCTGACCCTCACCCGTCCCCTAATCCTAACCCGTACGCTGACACTAACCCGCGCCCTCACACGTACGCTCCCCCTAAAGCGTTGTCGTACCCTCACCTGGACCCTAAACCGTCCCCGTCCCCTAACCCTAACCCTAGCCCGAACCCTAACCCTAACCCTTCCCCGAAGCCTGACCCTCACCCGTCCCCTAATCCTAACCCGTACGCTGACACTAACCCGCGCCCTCACACGTACGCTCCCCCTAAAGCGTTGTCGTACCCTCACCTGGACTCTAAACCATCCCCGTCCCCTAACCCTAACCCTAGCCCGAACCCTAACCCTAACCCTTCCCCGAAGCCTGACCCTCACCCGTCCCCTAATCCTAACCCGTACGCTGACACTAAACCGCGCCCTCACACGTACGCTCCCCCTAAAGCGTTGTCGTACACTCACCTGGACCCTAAACCGTCCCCGTCCCCTAACCCTAACCCTAGCCCGAACCGTAACCGTAACCCTTCCCCGAAGCCTGACCCTCACCCGTCCCCTAATCCTAACCCGTACGCTGACACTAACCCGCGCCCTCACACGTACGCTCCCCCTAAAGCGTTGTCGTACCCTCACCTGGACCCTAAACCTTCCCCGTCCCCTAACCCTAACCCTAGACCGAACCCTAACCGTAACCCTTCCCCGAAGCCTGACCCTCACCCGTCCCCTAATCCTAACCCGTACGCTGACACTAACCCGCGCCCTCACACGTACGCTCCCTCTAAAGCGTTGTCGTACCCTCACCTGGACCCTAAACCGTCCCCGTCCCCTAACACTAACCCTAGCCCGAACCCTAACCCTAACCCTTCCCCGAAGCCTGACCCTCACCCGTCCCCTAATCCTAACCCGTACGCTGACACTAACCCGCGCCCTCACACGTACGCTCCCCCTAAAGCGTTGTCGTACCCTCACCTGGACCCTAAACCGTCCCCGTCCCCTAACCCTAACCCTAGCCCGAACCCTAACCCTAACCCTTCCCCGAAGCCTGACCCTCACCCGTCCCCTAATCCTAACCCGTACGCTGACACTAACCCGCGCCCTCACACGTACGCTCCCCCTAAAGCGTTGTCGTACCCTCACCTGGACCCTAAACCGTCCCCGTCCCCTAACCCTAACCCTAGCCCGAACCCTAACCCTAACCCTTCCCCGAAGCCTGACCCTCACCCGTCCCCTAATCCTAACCCGTACGCTGACACTAAACAGCGCCCTCACACGTACGCTCCCCCTAAAGCGTTGTCGTACCCTCACCTGGACCCTAAACCGTCCCCGTCCCCTAACCCTAACCCTAGCCCGAACCCTAACCCTAACCCTTCCCCGAAGCCTGACCCTCACCCGTCCCCTAATCCTAACCCGTACGCTGACACTAACCCGCGCCCTCACACGTACGCTCCCCCTAAAGCGTTGTCGTACCCTCACCTGGACCCTAAACCGTCCCCGTCCCCTAACCCTAACCCTAGCCCGAACCCTAACCCTAACCCTTCCCCGAAGCCTGACCCTCACCCGTCCCCTAATCCTAACCCGTACGCTGACACTAACCCGCGCCCTCACACGTACGCTCCCCCTAAAGCGTTGTCCTACCCTCACCTGGACCCTAAACCGTCCCCGTCCCCTAACCCTAACCCTAGCCCGAACCCTAACCCTAACCCTTCCCCGAAGCCTGACCCTCACCCGTCCCCTAATCCTAACCCGTACGCTGACACTAACCCGCGCCCTCACACGTACGCTCCCCCTAAAGCGTTGTCGTACCCTCACCTGGACCCTAAACCGTCCCCGTCCCCTAACCCTAACCCTAGCCCGAACCCTAACCCTAACCCTTCCCCGAAGCCTGACCCTCACCCGTCCCCTAATCCTAACCCGTACGCTGACACTAACCCGCTCCCTCACACGTACGCTCCCCCTAAAGCGTTGTCGTACCCTCACCTGGACTCTAAACCATCCCCGTCCCCTAACCCTAACCCTAGCCCGAACTCTAACCCTAACCCTTCCCCGAAGCCTGACCCTCACCCGTCCCCTAATCCTAACCCGTACGCTGACACTAACCCGCGCCCTCACACGTACGCTCCCCCTAAAGCGTTGTCGTACCCTCACCTGGACCCTAAACCGTCCCCGTCCCCTAACCCTAACCCTAGCCCGAACCGTAACCGTAACCCTTCCCCGAAGCCTGACCCTCACCCGTCCCCTAATCCTAACCCGTACGCTGACACTAACCCGCGCCCTCACACGTACGCTCCCCCTAAAGCGTTGTCGTACCCTCACCTGGACCCTAAACCTTCCCCGTCCCCTAACCCTAACCCTAGACCGAACCCTAACCCTAACCCTTCCCAGAAGCCTGACCCTCACCCGTCCCCTAATCCTAACCCGTACGCTGACACTAACCCGCGCCCTCACACATACGCTCCCCCTAAAGCGTTGTCGTACCCTCACCTGGACCCTAAACCGTCCCCGTCCCCTAACCCTAACCCTAGCCCGAACCCTAACCCTAACCCTTCCCCAAGCCTGACCCTCACCCGTCCCCTAATCCTAACCCGTACGCTGACACTAACCCGCGCCCTCACACGTACGCTCCCCCTAAAGCGTTGTCGTACCCTCACCTGGACCCTAAACCGTCCCCGTCCCCTAACCCTAACCCTAGCCCGAACCCTAACCCTAACCCTTCCCCAAGCCTGACCCTCACCCGTCCCCTAATCCTAACCCGTACGCTGACACTAACCCGCGCCCTCACACGTACGCTCCCCCTAAAGCGTTGTCCTACCCTCACCTGGACCCTAAACCGTCCCCGTCCCCTAACCCTAACCCTAGCCCGAACCCTAACCCTAACCCTTCCCCGAAGCCTGACCCTCACCCGTCCCCTAATCCTAACCCGTACGCTGACACTAACCCGCGCCCTCACACGTACGCTCCCCCTAAAGCGTTGTCGTACCCTCACCTGGACCCTAAACCGTCCCCGTCCCCTAACCCTAACCCTAGCCCGAACCCTAACCCTAACCCTTCCCCGAAGCCTGACCCTCACCCGTCCCCTAATCCTAACCCGTACGCTGACACTAAACAGCGCCCTCACACGTACGCTCCCCCTAAAGCGTTGTCGTACCCTCACCTGGACCCTAAACCGTCCCCGTCCCCTAACCCTAACCCTAGCCCGAACCCTAACCCTAACCCTTCCCCGAAGCCTGACCCTCAGCCGTCCCCTAATCCTAACCCGTACGCTGACACTAACCTGCGCCGTCACACGTACGCTCCCCCTAAAGCGTTGTCGTACCCTCACCTGGACCCTAAACCGTCCCCGTCCCCTAACCCTAACCCTAGCCCGAACCCTAACCCTAACCCTTCCCCGAAGCCTGACCCTCACCCGTCCCCTAATCCTAACCCGTACGCTGACACTAACCCGCGCCCTCACACGTACGCTCCCCCTAAAGCGTTGTCCTACCCTCACCTGGACCCTAAACCGTCCCCGTCCCCTAACCCTAACCCTAGCCCGAACCCTAACCCTAACCCTTCCCCGAAGCCTGACCCTCACCCGTCCCCTAATCCTAACCCGTACGCTGACACTAACCCGCGCCCTCACACGTACGCTCCCCCTAAAGCGTTGTCGTACCCTCACCTGGACCCTAAACCGTCCCCGTCCCCTAACCCTAACCCTAGCCCGAACCCTAACCCTAACCCTTCCCCGAAGCCTGACCCTCACCCGTCCCCTAATCCTAACCCGTACGCTGACACTAACCCGCTCCCTCACACGTACGCTCCCCCTAAAGCGTTGTCGTACCCTCACCTGGACTCTAAACCATCCCCGTCCCCTAACCCTAACCCTAGCCCGAACTCTAACCCTAACCCTTCCCCGAAGCCTGACCCTCACCCGTCCCCTAATCCTAACCCGTACGCTGACACTAACCCGCGCCCTCACACGTACGCTCCCCCTAAAGCGTTGTCGTACCCTCACCTGGACCCTAAACCGTCCCCGTCCCCTAACCCTAACCCTAGCCCGAACCGTAACCGTAACCCTTCCCCGAAGCCTGACCCTCACCCGTCCCCTAATCCTAACCCGTACGCTGACACTAACCCGCGCCCTCACACGTACGCTCCCCCTAAAGCGTTGTCGTACCCTCACCTGGACCCTAAACCTTCCCCGTCCCCTAACCCTAACCCTAGACCGAACCCTAACCCTAACCCTTCCCAGAAGCCTGACCCTCACCCGTCCCCTAATCCTAACCCGTACGCTGACACTAACCCGCGCCCTCACACGTACGCTCCCCCTAAAGCGTTGTCGTACCCTCACCTGGACCCTAAAACGTCCCCGTCCCCTAACCCTAACCCTAGCCCGAACCCTAACCCTAACCCTTCCCCAAGCCTGACCCTCACCCGTCCCCTAATCCTAACCCGTACGCTGACACTAACCCGCGCCCTCACACGTATGCTCCAACTAAAGCGTTGTCCTACCCTCACCTGGACCCTAAACCGTCCCCGTCCCCTAACCCTAACCGTAGCCCGAACCCTAACCCTAACCCTTCCCCGAAGCCTGACACTCACCCGTCCCCTAATCCTAACCCGTACACTGACACTAACCCGCGCCCTCACACGTACGCTCCCCCTAAAGCGTTGTCGTACCCTCACCTGGACCCTAAACCGTCCCCGTCCCCTAACCCTAACCCTAGCCCGAACCCTAACCCTAACCCTTCCCCGAAGCCTGACCCTCACCCGTCCCCTAATCCTAACCCGTACGCTGACACTAACCTGCGCCCTCACACGTACGCTCCCCCTAAAGCGTTGTCGTACCCTCACCTGGACCCTAAACCGTCCCCGTCCCCTAACCCTATCCCTAGCCCGAACCCTAACCCTAACCCTTCCCCGAAGCCTGACCCTCAGCCGTCCCCTAATCCTAACCCGTACGCTGACACTAACCCGCGCCCTCACACGTACGCTCCCCCTACAGCGTTGTCGTACCCTCACCTGGACCCTAAACCGTCCCCGTCCCCTAACCCTAACCCTAGCCCGAACCCTAACCCTAACCCTTCCCCGAAGCCTGACCCTCACCCGTCCCCTAATCCTAACCCGTACGCTGACACTAACCCGCGCCCTCACACGTACGCTCCCCCTAAAGCGTTGTCGTACCCTCACCTGGACCCTAAACCGTCCCCGTCCCCTAACCCTAACCCTAGCCCGAACCCTAACCCTAACCCTTCCCCGAAGCCTGACCCTCACCCGTCCCCTAATCCTAACCCGTACGCTGACACTAACCCGCGCCCTCACACGTACGCTCCCCCTAAAGCGTTGTCGTACCCTCACCTGGACCCTAAACCGTCCCCGTCCCCTAACCCTAACCCTAGCCCGAACCCTAACCCTAACCCTTCCCCGAAGCCTGACCCTCACCCGTCCCCTAATCCTAACCCGTACGCTGACACTAACCCGCGCCCTCACACGTACGCTCCCCCTAAAGCGTTGTCGTACCCTCACCTGGACCCTAAACCGTCCCCATCCCCTAACCCTAACCCTAGCCCGAACCCTAACCCTAACCCTTCCCCGAAGCCTGACCCTCACCCGTCCCCTAATCCTAACCCGTACGCTGACACTAACCCGTGCCCTCACACGTACGCTCCCCCTAAAGCGTTGTCGTACCCTCACCTGGACCCTAAACCGTCCCCGTCCCCTAACCCTAACCCTAGCCCGAACCCTAACCCTAACCCTTCCCCGAAGCCTGACCCTCACCCGTCCCCTAATCCTAACCCGTACGCTGACACTAACCCGCGCCCTCACACGTACGCTCCCCCTAAAGCGTTGTCGTACCCTCACCTGGACCCTAAACCGTCCCCGTCCCCTAACCCTAACCCTAGCCCGAACCGTAACCGTAACCCTTCCCCGAAGCCTGACCCTCACACATCCCCTAATCCTAACCCGTACGCTGACACTAACCCGCGCCCTCACACGTACGCTCCCCCTAAAGCGTTGTCGTACCCTCACCTGGACCCTAAACCTTCCCCGTCCCCTAACCCTAACCCTAGCCCGAACCCTAACCCTAACCCTTCCCCGAAGCCTGACCCTCACCCGTCCCCTAATCCTAACCCGTACGCTGACACTAACCCGCGCCCTCACACGTACGCTCCCCCTAAAGCGTTGTCGTACCCTCACCTGGACCCTAAACCGTCCCCGTCCCCTAACCCTAACCCTAGCCCGAACCCTAACCCTAACCCTTCCCCAAGCCTGACCCTCACCCGTCCCCTAATCCTAACCCGTACGCTGACACTAACCCGCGTCCTCACACGTACGCTCCCCCTAAAGCGTTGTCCTACCCTCACCTGGACCCTAAACCGTCCCCGTCCCCTAACCCTAACCGTAGCCCGAACCCTAACCCTAACCCTTCCCCGAAGCCTGACACTCACCCGTCCCCTAATCCTAACCCGTACGCTGACACTAACCCGCGCCCTCACACGTACGCTCCCCCTAAAGCGTTGTCGTACCCTCACCTGGACCCTAAACCGTCCCCGTCCCCTAACCCTAACTCTAGCCCGAACCCTAACCCTAACCCTTCCCCAAGCCTGACCCTCACCCATCCCCTAATCCTAACCCGTACGCTGACACTAACCCACGCCCTCACACGTACGCTCCCCCTAAAGCGTTGTCCTACCCTCACCTGGACCCTAAACCGTCCCCGTCCCCTAACCCTAACCCTAGCCCGAACCCTAACCCTAACCCTTCCCCGAAGCCTGACCCTCACCCGTCCCCTAATCCTAACCCGTACGCTGACACTAAACCGCGCCCTCACACGTACGCTCCCCCTAAAGCGTTGTCGTACCCTCACCTGGACCCTAAACCGTCCCCGTCCCCTAACCCTAACCCTAGCCCGAAACCTAACCCTAACCCTTCCCCGAAGCCTGACCCTCACCCGTCCCCTAATCCTAACCCGTACGCTGACACTAACCCGCGCCCTCACACGTACGCTCCCCCTAAAGCGTTGTCGTACCCTCACCTGGACCCTAAACCGTCCCCGTCCCCTAACCCTATCCCTAGCCCGAACCCTAACCCTAACCCTTCCCAGAAGCCTGACCCTCAGCCGTCCCCTAATCCTAACCCGTACGCTGACACTAACCCGCGCCCTCACACGTACGCTCCCCCTACAGCGTTGTCGTACCCTCACCTGGACCCTAAACCGTCCCCGTCCCCTAACCCTAACCCTAGCCCGAACCCTAACCCTAACCCTTCCCCGAAGCCTGACCCTCACCCGTCCCCTAATCCTAACCCGTACGCTGACACTAACCCGCGCCCTCACACGTACGCTCCCCCTAAAGCGTTGTCGTACCCTCACCTGGACCCTAAACCGTCCCCGTCCCCTAACCCTAACCCTAGCCCGAACCCTAACCCTAACCCTTCCCCGAAGCCTGACCCTCACCCGTCCCCTAATCCTAACCCGTACGCTGACACTAACCCGCGCCCTCACACGTACGCTCCCCCTAAAGCGTTGTCGTACCCTCACCTGGACCCTAAACCGTCCCCGTCCCCTAACCCTAACCCTAGCCCGAACCCTAACCCTAACCCTTCCCCGAAGCCTGACCCTCACCCGTCCCCTAATCCTAACCCGTACGCTGACACTAACCCGCGCCCTCACACGTACGCTCCCCCTAAAGCGTTGTCGTACCCTCACCTGGACCCTAAACCGTCCCCGTCCCCTAACCCTAACCCTAGCCCGAACCCTAACCCTAACACTTCCCCGAAGCCTGACCCTCACCCGTCCCCTAATCCTAACCCGTACGCTGACACTAACCCGCGCCCTCACACGTACGCTCCCCCTAAAGCGTTGTCGTACCCTCACCTGGACCCTAAACCGTCCCCGTCCCCTAACCCTAACCCTAGCCCGAACCCTAACCCTAACCCTTCCCCGAAGCCTGACCCTCACCCGTCCCCTAATCCTAACCCGTACGCTGACACTAACCCACGCCCTCACACGTACGCTCCCCCTAAAGCGTTGTCGTACCCTCACCTGGACCCTAAACCGTCCCCGTCCCCTAACCCTAACCCTA
Organism: Globicephala melas; assembly: GCF_963455315.2. NCBI lineage: Eukaryota > Metazoa > Chordata > Mammalia > Artiodactyla > Delphinidae > Globicephala > Globicephala melas. The sequence goes on from NW_027207604.1 coordinate 31,362, forward strand.
GCCCGAACCGTAACCGTAACCCTTCCCCGAAGCCTGACCCTCACCCATCCCCTAATCCTAACCCGTACGCTGACACTAACCCGCGCCCTCACACGTACGCTCCCCCTAAAGCGTTGTCGTACCCTCACCTGGACCCTAAACCTTCCCCGTCCCCTAACCCTAACCCTAGCCCGAACCCTAACCCTAACCCTTCCCCGAAGCCTGACCCTCACCCGTCCCCTAATCCTAACCTGTACGCTGACACTAACCCGCGCCCTCACACGTACGCTCCCCCTAAAGCGTTGTCGTACCCTCACCTGGACCCTAAACCGTCCCCGTCCCCTAACCCTAACCCTAGCCCGAACCCTAACCCTAACCCTTCCCCGAAGCCTGACCCTCACCCGTCCCCTAATCCTAACCCGTACGCTGACACTAACCCGCGCCCTCACACGTACGCTCCCCCTAAAGCGTTGTCGTACCCTCACCTGGACCCTAAACCGTCCCCGTCCCCTAACCCTAACCCTAGCCCGAACCCTAACCCTAACCCTTCCCCGAAGCCTGACCCTCACCCGTCCCCTAATCCTAACACGTACGCTGACACTAACCCGCGCCCTCACACGTACGCTCCCCCTAAAGCGTTGTCGTACCCTCACCTGGACCCTAAACCGTCCCCGTCCCCTAACCCTAACCCTAGCCCGAACCCTAACCCTAACCCTTCCCCGAAGCCTGACCCTCACCCATCCCCTAATCCTAACCCGTACGCTGACACTAACCCGCGCCCTCACACGTACGCTCCCCCTAAAGCGTTGTCGTACCCTCACCTGGACCCTAAACCGTCCCCGTCCCCTAACCCTAACCCTAGCCCGAACCCTAACCCTAACCCTTCCCCGAAGCCTGACCCTCACCCGTCCCCTAATCCTAACCCGTACGCTGACACTAACCCGCGCCCTCACACGTACGCTCCCCCTAAAGCGTTGTCGTACCCTCACCTGGACCCTAAACCGTCCCCGTCCCCTAACCCTAACCCTAGCCCGAACCCTAACCCTAACCCTTCCCCGAAGCCTGACCCTCACCCGTCCCCTAATCCTAACCCGTACGCTGACACTAACCCGCGCCCTCACACGTACGCTCCCCCTAAAGCGTTGTCGTACCCTCACCTGGACCCTAAACCGTCCCCGTCCCCTAACCCTAACCCTAGCCCGAACCGTAACCGTAACCCTTCCCCGAAGCCTGACCCTCACCCATCCCCTAATCCTAACCCGTACGCTGACACTAACCCGCGCCCTCACACGTACGCTCCCCCTAAAGCGTTGTCGTACCCTCACCTGGACCCTAAACCTTCCCCGTCCCCTAACCCTAACCCTAGCCCGAACCCTAACCCTAACCCTTCCCCGAAGCCTGACCCTCACCCGTCCCCTAATCCTAACCCGTACGCTGACACTAACCCGCGCCCTCACACGTACGCTCCCCCTAAAGCGTTGTCGTACCCTCACCTGGACCCTAAACCGTCCCCGTCCCCTAACCCTAACCCTAGCCCGAACCCTAACCCTAACCCTTCCCCAAGCCTGACCCTCACCCGTCCCCTAATCCTAACCCGTACGCTGACACTAACCCGCGTCCTCACACGTACGCTCCCCCTAAAGCGTTGTCCTACCCTCACCTGGACCCTAAACCGTCCCCGTCCCCTAACCCTAACCCTAGCCCGAACCCTAACCCTAACCCTTCCCCGAAGCCTGACACTCACCCGTCCCCTAATCCTAACCCGTACGCTGACACTAACCCACGCCCTCACACGTACGCTCCCCCTAAAGCGTTGTCGTACCCTCACCTGGACCCTAAACCGTCCCCGTCCCCTAACCCTAACTCTAGCCCGAACCCTAACCCTAACCCTTCCCCAAGCCTGACCCTCACCCATCCCCTAATCCTAACCCGTACGCTGACACTAACCCGCGCCCTCACACGTACGCTCCCCCTAAAGCGTTGTCGTACCCTCACCTGGACCCTAAACCGTCCCCGTCCCCTAACCCTAACCCTAGCCCGAACCCTAACCCTAACCCTTCCCCGAAGCCTGACCCTCACCCGTCCCCTAATCCTAACCCGTACGCTGACACTAACCCGCGCCCTCACACGTACGCTCCCCCTAAAGCGTTGTCGTACCCTCACCTGGACCCTAAACCGTCCCCGTCCCCTAACCCTATCCCTAGCCCGAACCCTAACCCTAACCCTTCCCCGAAGCCTGACCCTCACCCGTCCCCTAATCCTAACCCGTACGCTGACACTAACCCGCGCCCTCACACGTTCGCTCCCCCTAAAGCGTTGTCGTACCCTCACCTGGACCCTAAACCGTCCCCGTCCCCTAACCCTAACCCTAGCCCGAACCCTAACCCTAACCCTTCCCCGAAGCCTGACCCTCACCCGTCCCCTAATCCTAACCCGTACGCTGACACTACCCCGCAACCTCACACGTACGCTCCCCCTAAAGCGTTGTCGTACCCTCACCTGGACCCTAAACCGTCCCCGTCCCCTAACCCTAACCCTAGCCCGAACCCTAACCCTAACCATTCCCCGAAGCCTGACCCTCACCCGGCCCCTAATCCTAACCCGTACGCTGACACTAACCCGCGCCCTCACACGTACGCTCCCCCTAAAGCGTTGTCGTACCCTCACCTGGACCCTAAACCGTCCCCGTCCCCTAACCCTAACCCTAGCCCAAACCCTAACCCTAACCCTTCCCCGAAGCCTGACCCTCACCCGTCCCATAATCCTAACCCGTACGCTGACACTAACCCGCGCCCTCACACGTACGCTCCCCCTAAAGCATTGTCGTACCCTCACCTGGACCCTAAACCGTCCCCGTCCCCTAACCCTAACCCTAGACAGAACCCTAACCCTAACTCTTCCCCGAAGCCTGACCCTCACCCGTCCCCTAATCCTAACCCGTACGCTGACACTAACCCGCGCCCTCACACGTACGCTCCCCCTGAAGCGTTGTCGTACCCTCACCTGGACCCTAAACCGTCCCCGTCCCCTAACCCTAACCCTAGCCCGAACCCTAACCCTAACCCTGCCCCGAAGCCTGACCCTCACCCGTCCCCTAATCCTAACCCGTACGCTGACACTAACCCGCGCCCTCACACGTACGCTCCCCCTAAAGCGTTGTCGTACCCTCACCTGGACCCTAAACCGTCCCCGTCCCCTAACCCTAACCCTAGCCCGAACCGTAACCGTAACCCTTCCCCGAAGCCTGACCCTCACCCATCCCCTAATCCTAACCCGTACGCTGACACTAACCCGCGCCCTCACACGTACGCTCCCCCTAAAGCGTTGTCGTACCCTCACCTGGACCCTAAACCTTCCCCGTCCCCTAACCCTAACCCTAGCCCGAACCCTAACCCTAACCCTTCCCCGAAGCCTGACCCTCACCCGTCCCCTAATCCTAACCCGTACGCTGACACTAACCCGCGCCCTCACACGTACGCTCCCCCTAAAGCGTTGTCGTACCCTCACCTGGACCCTAAACCGTCCCCGTCCCCTAACCCTAACCCTAGCCCGAACCCTAACCCTAACCCTTCCCCGAAGCCTGACCCTCACCCGTCCCCTAATCCTAACCCGTACGCTGACACTAACCCGCGCCCTCACACGTACGCTCCCCCTAAAGCGTTGTCGTACCCTCACCTGGACCCTAAACCGTCCCCGTCACCTAACCCTAACCCTAGCCCGAACCCTAACCCTAACCCTTCCCCGAAGCCTGACCCTCACCCGTCCCCTAATCCTAACCCGTACGCTGACACTAACCCGCGCCCTCACACGTACGCTCCCCCTAAAGCGTTGTCGTACCCTCACCTGGACCCTAAACCGTCCCCGTCCCCTAACCCTAACCCTAGCCCGAACCCTAACCCTAACCCTTCCCCGAAGCCTGACCCTCACCCGTCCCCTAATCCTAACCCGTACGCTGACACTAAGCCGCGCCCTCACACGTACGCTCCCCCTAAAGCGTTGTCGTACCCTCACCTGGACCCTAAACCGTCCCCGTCCCCTAACCCTAACCCTAGCCCGAACCCTAACCCTAACCCTTCCCCGAAGCCTGACCCTCACCCGTCCCCTAATCCTAACCCGTACGCTGACACTAAGCCGCGCCCTCACACGTACGCTCCCCCTAAAGCGTTGTCGTACCCTCACCTGGACCCTAAACCGTCCCCGTCCCCTAACCCTAACCCTAGCCCGAACCCTAACCCTAACCCTTCCCCGAAGCCTGACACTCACCCGTCCCCTAATCCTAACCCGTACGCTGACACTAACCCGCGCCCTCACACGTACGCTCCCCCTAAAGCGTTGTCGTACCCTCACCTGGACCCTAAACCGTCCCCGTCCCCTAACCCTAACCCTAGCCCGAACCCTAACCCTAACCCTTCCCCGAAGCCTGACCCTCACCCGTCCCCTAATCCTAACCCGTACGCTGACACTAAGCCGCGCCCTCACACGTACGCTCCCCCTAAAGCGTTGTCGTACCCTCACCTGGACCCTAAACCGTCCCCGTCCCCTAACCCTAACCCTAGCCCGAACCCTAACCCTAACCCTTCCCCGAAGCCTGACCCTCACCCATCCCCTAATCCTAACCCGTACGCTGACACTAACCCGCGCCCTCACACGTACGCTCCCCCTAAAGCGTTGTCGTACCCTCACCTGGACCCTAAACCGTCCCCGTCCCCTAACCCTAACCCTAGCCCGAACCCTAACCCTAACCCTTCCCCGAAGCCTGACCCTCACCCGTCCCCTAATCCTAACCCGTACGCTGACACTAAGCCGCGCCCTCACACGTACGCTCCCCCTAAAGCGCTGTCGTACCCTCACCTGGACCCTAAACCGTCCCCGTCCCCTAACCCTAACCCTAGCCCGAACCCTAACCCTAACCCTTCCCCGAAGCCTGACACTCACCCTTCCCCTAATCCTAACCCGTACGCAGACACTAACCCGAGCCCTCACACGTACGCTCCCCCTAAAGCGTTGTCGTACCCTCACCTGGACCCTAAACCGTCCCTGTCCCCTAACCCTAACCTTAGCCCGAACCCTAACCCTAACACTTCCGCGAAGCCTGACCCTCACCCTTCCCCTAATCCTAACCCGTACGCTGACACTAACCCGCGCCCTCACACGTACGCTCCCCCTAGAGCGTTGTCGTACCCTCACCTGGACCCTAAACCGTCCCCGTCCCCTAACCCTAACCCTAGCCCGAACCCTAACCGTAACCCTTCCCCGAAGCCTGACCCTCAACCGTCCCCTAATCCTAACCCGTACGCTGACACTAACCCGCGCCCTCACACGTACGCTCCCCCTAAAGCGTTGTCGTACCCTCACCTGGACCCTAAACCGTCCCCGTCCCCTAACCCTAACCCTAGCCCGAACCCTAACCCTAACCCTTCCCCGAAGCCTGACCCTCACCCGTCCCCTTATCCTAACCCGTACGCTGACACTAACCCGCGCCCTCACACGTACGCTCCCCCTAAAGCGTTGTCGTACCCTCACCTGGACCCTAAACCGTCCCCGTCCCCTAACCCTAACCCTAGCCCGAACCCGAACCCTAACCCTTCCCCGAAGCCTGACCCTCACCCGTCCCCTAATCCTAACCCGTACGCTGACACTAACCCGCGCCCTCACACGTACGCTCTCCCTAGAGCGTTGTCGTACCCTCACCTGGACCCTAAACCGTCCCCGTCCCCTAACCCTAACCCTAGCCCGAACCTTAACCCTAACCCTTCCCCGAAGCCTGACCCTCACCCGTCCCATAATCCTAACCCGTACGCTGACACTAACCCGCGCCCTCACACGTACGCTCCCCCTAAAGCGTTGTCGTACCCTCACCTGGACCCTAAACCGTCCCCGTCCCCTAACCCTAACCCTAGCCCGAACCCTAACACTAACACTTCCCCGAAGCCTGACCCTCACCCATCCCCTAATCCTAACCCGTACGCTGACACTAACCCGCGCCCTCACACGTACGCTCCCCCTACAACGTTGTCGTACCCTCACCTGGACCCTAAACCGTCCCCGTTTCCTAACCCTAACCCTAGCCCGAACCCTAACCCTAACCCTTCCCCGAAGCCTGACCCTCACCCGTCCCCTAATCCTAACCCGTACGCTGACACTAACCCGCGCCCTCACACGTACGCTCCCCCTAAATCGTTGTCGTACCCTCACCTGGACCCTAAACCGTCCCCGTCCCCTAACCCTAACCCTAGCCCGTACCCTAACCCTAACCCTTCCCCAAAGCCTGACCCTCACCCGTCCCCTAATCCTAACCCGTACGCTGACACTAACCCGCGCCCTCACACGTACGCTCCCCCTAAAGCGTTGTCGTACCCTCACCTGGACCCTAAACCGTCCCCGTCCCCTAACCCTAACCCTAGCCCGAACCCTAACCCTAACCCTTCCCCGAAGCCTGACCCTCACCCGTCCCCTAATCCTAACCCGTACGCTGACACTAACCCGCGCCCTCACACGTACGCTCCCCCTAAAGCGTTGTCGTACCCTCACCTGGACCCTAAACCGTCCCCGTCCCCTAACCCTAACCGTAGCCCGAACCCTAACCCTAACCCTTCCCCGAAGCCTGACCCTCACCCGTCCCCTAATCCTAACCCGTACGCTGACACTAACCCGCGCCCTCACACGTACGCTCCCCCTAAAGCGTTGTCGTACCCTCACCTGGACCCTAAACCGTCCCCGTCCCCTAACCCTAACCCTAGCCCGAACCCTAACCCTAACCCTTCCCCGAAGCCTGACCCTCACCCGTCCCCTAATCCTAACCCGTACGCTGACACTAAGCCGCGCCCTCACACGTACGCTCCCCCTAAAGCGTTGTCGTACCCTCACCTGGACCCTAAACCGTCCCCGTCCCCTAACCCTAACCCTAGCCCGAACCCTAACCCTAACCCTTCCCCGAAGCCTGACACCCACCCGTCCCCTAATCCTAACCCGTACGCTGACACTAACCCGCGCCCTCACTCGTACGCTCCCCCTAAAGCGTTGTCGTACCCTCACCTGGACCCTAAACCGTCCCCGTCCCCTAACCCTAACCCTAGCCCGAACCCTAACCCTAACCCTTCCCCGAAGCCTGACCCTCACCCGTCCCCTAATCCTAACCCGTACGCTGACACTAACCCGCGCCCTCACACGTACGCTCCCCCTAAAGCGTTGTCGTACCCTCACCTGGACCCTAAACCGTCCCCGTCCCCTAACCCTAACCCTAGCCCGAACCCTAACCCTAACCCTTCCCCGAAGCCTGACCCTCACCCGTCCCCTAATCCTAACCCGTACGCTGACACTAACCCGCGCCCTCACACGTACGCTCCCCCTAAAGCGTTGTCGTACCCTCACCGGGACCCTAAACCGTCCCCGTCCCCTAACCCTAACCCTAGCCCGAACCCTAACCCTAACCCTTCCCCGAAGCCTGACCCTCACCCGTCCCCTAATCCTAACCCGTACGCTGACACTAAGCCGCGCCCTCACACGTACGCTCCCCCTAAAGCGTTGTCGTACCCTCACCTGGACCCTAAACCGTCCCCGTCCCCTAAACCTAACCCTAGCCCGAACCCTAACCCAACCCTTCCCCGAAGCCTGACACTCACCCTTCCCCTAATCCTAACCCGTACGCTGACACTAACCCGCGCCCTCACACGTACGTTCCCCCTAAAGCGTTGTCGTACCCTCACCTGGACCCTAAACCGTCCCCGTCCCCTAACCCTAACCTTAGCCCGAACCCTAACCCTAACCCTTCCGCGAAGCCTGACCCTCACCCTTCCCCTAATCCTAACACGTACGCTGACACTAACCCGCGCCCTCACACGTACGCTCCCCCTACAGCGTTGTCGTACACTCACCTGGACCCTAAACCGTCCCCGTCCCCTAACCCTAACCCTAGCCCGAACCTTAACCCTAACCCTTCCCCGAAGCCTGACCCTCACCCGTCCCCTAATCCTAACCCGTACGCTGACACTAACCCGCGCCCTCACACGTACACTCCCCCTAGAGCGTTGTCGTACCCTCACCTGGACCCTAAACCGTCCCCGTCCCCTAACCCTAACCCTAGCCCGAACCCTAACCCTAACCCTTCCCCGAAGCCTGACCCTCACCCGTCCCCTAATCCTAACCCGTACGCTGACACTAACCCGCGCCCTCACACGTACGCTCCCCCTACAACGTTGTCGTACCCTCACCTGGACCCTAAACCGTCCCCGTTTCCTAACCCTAACCCTAGCCCGGACCCTAACCCTAACCCTTCCCCGAAGCCTGACCCTCACCCGTCCCCTAATCCTAACCCGTACGCTGACACTAACCCGCGCCCTCACACGTACGGTCCCCCTAAAGCGTTGTCGTACCCTCACCTGGACCCTAAACCGTCCCCGTCCCCTAACCCTAACCCTAGCCCGAACCCTAACCCTAACCCTTCCCCGAAGCCTGACCCTCACCCGTCCCCTAATCCTAACCCGTACGCTGACACTAACCCGCGCCCTCACACGTACGCTCCCCCTAAAGCGTTGTCGTACCCTCACCTGGACCCTAAACCGTCCCCGTCCCCTAACCCTAACCCTAGCCGTTACCCTAACCCTAACCCTTCCCCGAAGCCTGACCCTCACCCGTCCCCTAATCCTAACCCGTACGCTGACACTAACCCACGCCCTCACACGTACGCTCCCCCTAAAGCGTTGTCGTACCCTCACCTGGACCCTAAACCGTCCCCGTCCCCTAACCCTATCCCTAGCCCGAACCCTAACCCTAACCCTTCCCCGAAGCCTGACCCTCACCCGTCCCCTAATCCTAACCCGTACGCTGACACTAACCCGTGCCCTCACACGTACGCTCCCCCTAAAGCGTTGTCGTACCCTCACCTGGACCCTAAACCGTCCCCGTCCCCTAACCCTAACCCTAGCCCGAACCCTAACCCTAACCCTTCCCCGAAGCCTGACCCTCACCCGTCCCCTAATCCTAACCCGTACGCTGACACTAACCCGCGCCCTCACACGTATGCTCCCCCTAAAGCGTTGTCGTACCCTCACCTGGACCCTAAACCGTCCCCGTCCCCTAACCCTAACCCTAGCCCGAACCCTAACCCTAACCCTTCCCCGAAGCCTGACCCTCACCCGTCCCCTAATCCTAACCCGTACGCTGACACTAACCCGCGCCCTCACACGTACGCTCCCCCTAAAGCGTTGTCGTACCCTCACCTGGACCCTAAACCGTCCCCGTCCCCTAACCCTAACCCTAGCCCGAACCCTAACCCTAACCCTTCCCCGAAGCCTGACCCTCACCCGTCCCATAATCCTAACCCGTACGCTGACACTAACCCGCGCCCTCACACGTACGCTCCCCCTAAAGCATTGTCGTACCCTCACCTGGACCCTAAACCGTCCCCGTCCCCTAACCCTAACCCTAGACCGAACCCTAACCCTAACCCTTCCCCGAAGCCTGACCCTCACCCGTCCCCTAATCCTAACCCGTACGCTGACACTAACCCGCGCCCTCACACGTACGCTCCCCCTGAAGCGTTGTCGTACCCTCACCTGGACCCTAAACCGTCCCCGTCCCCTAACCCTAACCCTAGCCCGAACCCTAACCCTAACCCTTCCCCGAAGCCTGACCCTCACCCGTCCCCTAATCCTAACCCGTACGCTGACACTAACCCGCGCCCTCACACGTACGCTCCCCCTAAAGCGTTGTCGTACCCTCACCTGGACCCTAAACCGTCCCCGTCCCCTAACCCTAACCCTAGCCCGAACCCTAACCCTAACCCTTCCCCGAAGCCTGACCCTCACCCGTCCCCTAATCCTAACCCGTACGCTGACACTAACCCGCGCCCTCACACGTACGCTCCCCCTACAACGTTGTCGTACCCTCACCTGGACCCTAAACCGTCCCCGTTTCCTAACCCTAACCCTAGCCCGGACCCTAACCCTAACCCTTCCCCGAAGCCTGACCCTCACCCGTCCCCTAATCCTAACCCGTACGCTGACACTAACCCGCGCCCTCACACGTACGCTCCCCCTAAAGCGTTGTCGTACCCTCACCTGGACCCTAAACCGTCCCCGTCCCCTAACCCTAACCCTAGCCCGAACCCTAACCCTAACCCTTCCCCGAAGCCTGACCCTCACCCGTCCCCTAATCCTAACCCGTACGCTGACACTAACCCGCGCCCTCACACGTACGCTCCCCCTAAAGCGTTGTCGTACCCTCACCTGGACCCTAAACCATCCCCGTCCCCTAACCCTAACCCTAGCCCGAACCCTAACCCTAACCCTTCCCCGAAGCCTGACCCTCACCCGTCCCCTAATCCTAACCCGTACGCTGACACTAAGCCGCGCCCTCACACGTACACTCCCCCTAAAGCGTTGTCGTACCCTCACCTGGACCCTAAACCGTCCCCGTCCCCTAACCCTAACCCTAGCCCGAACCCTAACCCTAACCCTTCCCCGAAGCCTGACACACACCCTTCCCCTAATCCTAACCCGTACGCAGACACTAACCCGAGCCCTCACACGTACGCTCCCCCTAAAGCGTTGTCATACCCTCACCTGGACCCTAAACCGTCCCTGTCCCCTAACCCTAACCTTAGCCCGAACCCTAACCCTAACACTTCCGCGAAGCCTGACCCTCACCCTTCCCCTAATCCTAACCCGTACGCTGACACTAACCCGCGCCCTCACACGTACGTTCCCCCTAAAGCGTTGTCGTACGCTCACCTGGACCCTAAACCGTCCCCGTCCCCTAACCCTAACCTTAGCCCGAACCCTAACCCTAACCCTTCCGCGAAGCCTGACCCTCACCCTTCCCCTAATCCTAACACGTACGCTGACACTAACCCGCGCCCTCACACGTACGCTCCCCCTAGAGCGTTGTCGTACACTCACCTGGACCCTAAACCGTCCCCGTCCCCTAACCCTAACCCTAGCCCGAACCTTAACCCTAACCCTTCCCCGAAGCCTGACCCTCACCCGTCCCCTAATCCTAACCCGTACGCTGACACTAACCCGCGCCCTCACACGTACACTCCCCCTAGAGCGTTGTCGTACCCTCACCTGGACCCTAAACCGTCCCCGTCCCCTAACCCTAACCCTAGCCCGAACCCTAACCCTAACCCTTCCCCGAAGCCTGACCCTCACCCGTCCCCTAATCCTAACCCGTACGCTGACACTAACCCGCGCCCTCACACGTACGCTCCCCCTACAACGTTGTCGTACCCTCACCTGGACCCTAAACCGTCCCCGTTTCCTAACCCTAACCCTAGCCCGGACCCTAACCCTAACCCTTCCCCGAAGCCTGACCCTCACCCGTCCCCTAATCCTAACCCGTACGCTGACACTAACCCGCGCCCTCACACGTACGGTCCCCCTAAAGCGTTGTCGTACCCTCACCTGGACCCTAAACCGTCCCCGTCCCCTAACCCTAACCCTAGCCCGAACCCTAACCCTAACCCTTCCCCGAAGCCTGACCCTCACCCGTCCCCTAATCCTAACCCGTACGCTGACACTAACCCGCGCCCTCACACGTACGCTCCCCCTAAAGCGTTGTCGTACCCTCACCTGGACCCTAAACCGTCCCCGTCCCCTAACCCTAACCCTAGCCCTTACCCTAACCCTAACCCTTCCCCGAAGCCTGACCCTCACCCGTCCCCTAATCCTAACACGTACGCTGACACTAACCCACGCCCTCACACGTACGCTCCCCCTAAAGCGTTGTCGTACCCTCACCTGGACCCTAAACCGTCCCCGTCCCCTAACCCTATCCCTAGCCCGAACCCTAACCCTAACCCTTCCCCGAAGCCTGACCCTCACCCGTCCCCTAATCCTAACCCGTACGCTGACACTAACCCGCGCCCTCACACGTACGCTCCCCCTAAAGCGTTGTCGTACCCTCACCTGGACCCTAAACCGTCCCCGTCCCCTAACCCTAACCCTAGCCCGAACCCTAACCCTAACCCTTCCCCGAAGCCTGACCCTCACCCGTCCCCTAATCCTAACCCGTACGCTGACACTAACCCGCGCCCTCACACGTATGCTCCCCCTAAAGCGTTGTCGTACCCTCACCTGGACCCTAAACCGTCCCCGTCCCCTAACCCTAACCCTAGCCCGAACCCTAACCCTAACCCTTCCCCGAAGCCTGACCCTCACCCGTCCCCTAATCCTAACCCGTACGCTGACACTAACCCGCGCCCTCACACGTACGCTCCCCCTAAAGCGTTGTCGTACCCTCACCTGGACCCTAAACCGTCCCCGTCCCCTAACCCTAACCCTAGCCCGAACCCTAACCCTAACCCTTCCCCGAAGCCTGACCCTCACCCGTCCCATAATCCTAACCCGTACGCTGACACTAACCCGCGCCCTCACACGTACGCTCCCCCTAAAGCATTGTCGTACCCTCACCTGGACCCTAAACCGTCCCCGTCCCCTAACCCTAACCCTAGACCGAACCCTAACCCTAACCCTTCCCCGAAGCCTGACCCTCACCCGTCCCCTAATCCTAACCCGTACGCTGACACTAACCCGCGCCCTCACACGTACGCTCCCCCTGAAGCGTTGTCGTACCCTCACCTGGACCCTAAACCGTCCCCGTCCCCTAACCCTAACCCTAGCCCGAACCCTAACCCTAACCCTTCCCCGAAGCCTGACCCTCACCCGTCCCCTAATCCTAACCCGTACGCTGACACTAACCCGCGCCCTCACACGTACGCTCCCCCTAAAGCGTTGTCGTACCCTCACCTGGACCCTAAACCGTCCCCGTCCCCTAACCCTAACCCTAGCCCGAACCCTAACCCTAACCCTTCCCCGAAGCCTGACCCTCACCCGTCCCCTAATCCTAACCCGTACGCTGACACTAACCCGCGCCCTCACACGTACGCTCCCCCTACAACGTTGTCGTACCCTCACCTGGACCCTAAACCGTCCCCGTTTCCTAACCCTAACCCTAGCCCGGACCCTAACCCTAACCCTTCCCCGAAGCCTGACCCTCACCCGTCCCCTAATCCTAACCCGTACGCTGACACTAACCCGCGCCCTCACACGTACGCTCCCCCTAAAGCGTTGTCGTACCCTCACCTGGACCCTAAACCGTCCCCGTCCCCTAACCCTAACCCTAGCCCGAACCCTAACCCTAACCCTTCCCCGAAGCCTGACCCTCACCCGTCCCCTAATCCTAACCCGTACGCTGACACTAACCCGCGCCCTCACACGTACGCTCCCCCTAAAGCGTTGTCGTACCCTCACCTGGACCCTAAACCGTCCCCGTCCCCTAACCCTAACCCTAGCCCGAACCCTAACCCTAACCCTTCCCCGAAGCCTGACCCTCACCCGTCCCCTAATCCTAACCCGTACGCTGACACTAAGCCGCGCCCTCACACGTACACTCCCCCTAAAGCGTTGTCGTACCCTCACCTGGACCCTAAACCGTCCCCGTCCCCTAACCCTAACCCTAGCCCGAACCCTAACCCTAACCCTTCCCCGAAGCCTGACACTCACCCTTCCCCTAATCCTAACCCGTACGCAGACACTAACCCGAGCCCTCACACGTACGCTCCCCCTAAAGCGTTGTCATACCCTCACCTGGACCCTAAACCGTCCCTGTCCCCTAACCCTAACCTTAGCCCGAACCCTAACCCTAACACTTCCGCGAAGCCTGACCCTCACCCTTCCCCTAATCCTAACCCGTACGCTGACACTAACCCGCGCCCTCACACGTACGCTCCCCCTAGAGCGTTGTCGTACCCTCACCTGGACCCTAAACCGTCCCCGTCCCCTAACCCTATCCCTAGCCCGAACCCTAACCCTAACCCTTCCCCGAAGCCTGACCCTCACCCGTCCCCTAATCCTAACCCGTACGCTGACACTAACTCGCGCCCTCACACGTACGCTCCCCCTAAAGCGTTGTCGTACCCTCACCTGGACCCTAAACCGTCCCCGTCCCCTAACCCTAACCCTAGCCCGAACCCTAACCCTAACCCTTCCCCGAAGCCTGACCCTCACCCGTCCCCTAATCCTAACCCGTACGCTGACACTAACCCGCGCCCTCACACGTATGCTCCCCCTAAAGCGTTGTCGTACCCTCACCTGGACCCTAAACCGTCCCCGTCCCCTAACCCTAACCCTAGCCCGAACCCTAACCCTAACCCTTCCCCGAAGCCTGACCCTCACCCGTCCCCTAATCCTAACCCGTACGCTGACACTAACCCGCGCCCTCACACGTACGCTCCCCCTAAAGCGTTGTCGTACCCTCACCTGGACCCTAAACCGTCCCCGTCCCCTAACCCTAACCCTAGCCCGAACCCTAACCCTAACCCTTCCCCGAAGCCTGACCCTCACCCGTCCCATAATCCTAACCCGTACGCTGACACTAACCCGCGCCCTCACACGTACGCTCCCCCTAAAGCATTGTCGTACCCTCACCTGGACCCTAAACCGTCCCCGTCCCCTAACCCTAACCCTAGACCGAACCCTAACCCTAACCCTTCCCCGAAGCCTGACCCTCACCCGTCCCCTAATCCTAACCCGTACGCTGACACTAACCCGCGCCCTCACACGTACGCTCCCCCTGAAGCGTTGTCGTACCCTCACCTGGACCCTAAACCGTCCCCGTCCCCTAACCCTAACCCTAGCCCGAACCCTAACCCTAACCCTTCCCCGAAGCCTGACCCTCACCCGTCCCCTAATCCTAACCCGTACGCTGACACTAACCCGCGCCCTCACACGTACGCTCCCCCTAAAGCGTTGTCGTACCCTCACCTGGACCCTAAACCGTCCCCGTCCCCTAACCCTAACCCTAGCCCGAACCCTAACCCTAACCCTTCCCCGAAGCCTGACCCTCACCCGTCCCCTAATCCTAACCCGTACGCTGACACTAACCCGCGCCCTCACACGTACGCTCCCCCTAAAGCGTTGTCGTACCCTCACCTGGACCCTAAACCGTCCCCGTCCCCTAACCCTAACCCTAGCCCGAACCCTAACCCTAACCCTTCCCCGAAGCCTGACACTCACCCTTCCCCTAATCCTAACCCGTACGCAGACACTAACCCGAGCCCTCACACGTACGCTCCCCCTAAAGCGTTGTCATACCCTCACCTGGACCCTAAACCGTCCCTGTCCCCTAACCCTAACCTTAGCCCGAACCCTAACCCTAACACTTCCGCGAAGCCTGACCCTCACCCTTCCCCTAATCCTAACCCGTACGCTGACACTAACCCGCGCCCTCACACGTACGCTCCCCCTAGAGCGTTGTCGTACCCTCACCTGGACCCTAAACCGTCCCCGTCCCCTAACCCTATCCCTAGCCCGAACCCTAACCCTAACCCTTCCCCGAAGCCTGACCCTCACCCGTCCCCTAATCCTAACCCGTACGCTGACACTAACCCGCGCCCTCACACGTACGCTCCCCCTAAAGCGTTGTCGTACCCTCACCTGGACCCTAAACCGTCCCCGTCCCCTAACCCTAACCCTAGCCCGAACCCTAACCCTAACCCTTCCCCGAAGCCTGACCCTCACCCGTCCCCTAATCCTAACCCGTACGCTGACACTAACCCGCGCCCTCACACGTATGCTCCCCCTAAAGCGTTGTCGTACCCTCACCTGGACCCTAAACCGTCCCCGTCCCCTAACCCTAACCCTAGCCCGAACCCTAACCCTAACCCTTCCCCGAAGCCTGACCCTCACCCGTCCCCTAATCCTAACCCGTACGCTGACACTAACCCGCGCCCTCACACGTACGCTCCCCCTAAAGCGTTGTCGTACCCTCACCTGGACCCTAAACCGTCCCCGTCCCCTAACCCTAACCCTAGCCCGAACCCTAACCCTAACCCTTCCCCGAAGCCTGACCCTCACCCGTCCCATAATCCTAACCCGTACGCTGACACTAACCCGCGCCCTCACACGTACGCTCCCCCTAAAGCATTGTCGTACCCTCACCTGGACCCTAAACCGTCCCCGTCCCCTAACCCTAACCCTAGACCGAACCCTAACCCTAACCCTTCCCCGAAGCCTGACCCTCACCCGTCCCCTAATCCTAACCCGTACGCTGACACTAACCCGCGCCCTCACACGTACGCTCCCCCTGAAGCGTTGTCGTACCCTCACCTGGACCCTAAACCGTCCCCGTCCCCTAACCCTAACCCTAGCCCGAACCCTAACCCTAACCCTTCCCCGAAGCCTGACCCTCACCCGTCCCCTAATCCTAACCCGTACGCTGACACTAACCCGCGCCCTCACACGTACGCTCCCCCTAAAGCGTTGTCGTACCCTCACCTGGACCCTAAACCGTCCCCGTCCCCTAACCCTAACCCTAGCCCGAACCCTAACCCTAACCCTTCCCCGAAGCCTGACCCTCACCCGTCCCCTAATCCTAACCCGTACGCTGACACTAACCCGCGCCCTCACACGTACGCTCCCCCTACAACGTTGTCGTACCCTCACCTGGACCCTAAACCGTCCCCGTTTCCTAACCCTAACCCTAGCCCGGACCCTAACCCTAACCCTTCCCCGAAGCCTGACCCTCACCCGTCCCCTAATCCTAACCCGTACGCTGACACTAACCCGCGCCCTCACACGTACGCTCCCCCTAAAGCGTTGTCGTACCCTCACCTGGACCCTAAACCGTCCCCGTCCCCTAACCCTAACCCTAGCCCGAACCCTAACCCTAACCCTTCCCCGAAGCCTGACCCTCACCCGTCCCCTAATCCTAACCCGTACGCTGACACTAACCCGCGCCCTCACACGTACGCTCCCCCTAAAGCGTTGTCGTACCCTCACCTGGACCCTAAACCGTCCCCGTCCCCTAACCCTAACCCTAGCCCGAACCCTAACCCTAACCCTTCCCCGAAGCCTGACCCTCACCCGTCCCCTAATCCTAAACCGTACGCTGACACTAAGCCGCGCCCTCACACGTACGCTCCCCCTAAAGCGTTGTCGTACCCTCACCTGGACCCTAAACCGTCCCCGTCCCCTAACCCTAACCCTAGCCCGAACCCTAACCCTAACCCTTCCCCGAAGCCTGACACTCACCCTTCCCCTAATCCTAACCCGTACGCAGACACTAACCCGAGCCCTCACACGTACGCTCCCCCTAAAGCGTTGTCATACCCTCACCTGGACCCTAAACCGTCCCCGTCCCCTAACCCTAACCCTAGCCCGAACCCTAACCCTAACCCTTCGCCGAAGCCTGACCCTCACCCTTCCCCTAATCCTAACACGTACGCTGACACTAACCCGCGCCCTCACACGTACGCTCCCCCTAAAGCGTTGTCGTACCCTCACCTGGACCCTAAACCGTCCCCGTCCCCTAACCCTAACCCTAGCCCGAACCCTAACCCTAACCCTTCCCCGAAGCCTGACCCTCACCCGTCCCCTAATCCTAACCCGTACGCTGACACTAACCCGCGCCCTCACACGTACGCTCCCCCTAAAGCGTTGTCGTACCCTCACCTGGACCCTAAACCGTCCCCGTCCCCTAACCCTAACCCTAGCCCGAACCCTAACCCTAACCCTTCCCCGAAGCCTGACCCTCACCCGTCCCCTAATCCTAACCCGTACGCTGACACTAACCCGCGCCCTCACACGTACGCTCCCCCTAAAGCGTTGTCGTACCCTCACCTGGACCCTAAACCGTCCCCGTCCCCTAACCCTAACCCTAGCCCGAACCCTAACCCTAACCCTTCCCCGAAGCCTGACCCTCACCCGTCCCATAATCCTAACCCGTACGCTGACACTAACCCGCGCCCTCACACGTACGCTCCCCCTAAAGCATTGTCGTACCCTCACCTGGACCCTAAACCGTCCCCGTCCCCTAACCCTAACCCTAGACCGAACCCTAACCCTAACCCTTCCCCGAAGCCTGACCCTCACCCGTCCCCTAATCCTAACCCGTACGCTGACACTAACCCGCGCCCTCACACGTACGCTCCCCCTGAAGCGTTGTCGTACCCTCACCTGGACCCTAAACCGTCCCCGTCCCCTAACCCTAACCCTAGCCCGAACCCTAACCCTAACCCTTCCCCGAAGCCTGACCCTCACCCGTCCCCTAATCCTAACCCGTACGCTGACACTAACCCGCGCCCTCACACGTACGCTCCCCCTAAAGCGTTGTCGTACCCTCACCTGGACCCTAAACCGTCCCCGTCCCCTAACCCTAACCCTAGCCCGAACCCTAACCCTAACCCTTCCCCGAAGCCTGACCCTCACCCGTCCCCTAATCCTAACCCGTACGCTGACACTAACCCGCGCCCTCACACGTACGCTCCCCCTACAACGTTGTCGTACCCTCACCTGGACCCTAAACCGTCCCCGTTTCCTAACCCTAACCCTAGCCCGGACCCTAACCCTAACCCTTCCCCGAAGCCTGACCCTCACCCGTCCCCTAATCCTAACCCGTACGCTGACACTAACCCGCGCCCTCACACGTACGCTCCCCCTAAAGCGTTGTCGTACCCTCACCTGGACCCTAAACCGTCCCCGTCCCCTAACCCTAACCCTAGCCCGAACCCTAACCCTAACCCTTCCCCGAAGCCTGACCCTCACCCGTCCCCTAATCCTAACCCGTACGCTGACACTAACCCGCGCCCTCACACGTACGCTCCCCCTAAAGCGTTGTCGTACCCTCACCTGGACCCTAAACCGTCCCCGTCCCCTAACCCTAACCCTAGCCCGAACCCTAACCCTAACCCTTCCCCGAAGCCTGACCCTCACCCGTCCCCTAATCCTAACCCGTACGCTGACACTAAGCCGCGCCCTCACACGTACACTCCCCCTAAAGCGTTGTCGTACCCTCACCTGGACCTTAAACCGTCCCCGTCCCCTAACCCTAACCCTAGCCCGAACCCTAACCCTAACCCTTCCCCGAAGCCTGACACTCACCCTTCCCCTAATCCTAACCCGTACGCAGACACTAACCCGAGCCCTCACACGTACGCTCCCCCTAAAGCGTTGTCATACCCTCACCTGGACCCTAAACCGTCCCTGTCCCCTAACCCTAACCTTAGCCCGAACCCTAACCCTAACACTTCCGCGAAGCCTGACCCTCACCCTTCCCCTAATCCTAACCCGTACGCTGACACTAACCCGCGCCCTCACACGTACGCTCCCCCTAGAGCGTTGTCGTACCCTCACCTGAACCCTAAACCGTCCCCGTCCCCTAACCCTATCCCTAGCCCGAACCCTAACCCTAACCCTTCCCCGAAGCCTGACCCTCACCCGTCCCCTAATCCTAACCCGTACGCTGACACTAACCCGCGCCCTCACACGTACGCTCCCCCTAAAGCGTTGTCGTACCCTCACCTGGACCCTAAACCGTCCCCGTCCCCTAACCCTAACCCTAGCCCGAACCCTAACCCTAACCCTTCCCCGAAGCCTGACCCTCACCCGTCCCCTAATCCTAACCCGTACGCTGACACTAACCCGCGCCCTCACACGTATGCTCCCCCTAAAGCGTTGTCGTACCCTCACCTGGACCCTAAACCGTCCCCGTCCCCTAACCCTAACCCTAGCCCGAACCCTAACCCTAACCCTTCCCCGAAGCCTGACCCTCACCCGTCCCCTAATCCTAACCCGTACGCTGACACTAACCCGCGCCCTCACACGTACGCTCCCCCTAAAGCGTTGTCGTACCCTCACCTGGACCCTAAACCGTCCCCGTCCCCTAACCCTAACCCTAGCCCGAACCCTAACCCTAACCCTTCCCCGAAGCCTGACCCTCACCCGTCCCATAATCCTAACCCGTACGCTGACACTAACCCGCGCCCTCACACGTACGCTCCCCCTAAAGCATTGTCGTACCCTCACCTGGACCCTAAACCGTCCCCGTCCCCTAACCCTAACCCTAGACCGAACCCTAACCCTAACCCTTCCCCGAAGCCTGACCCTCACCCGTCCCCTAATCCTAACCCGTACGCTGACACTAACCCGCGCCCTCACACGTACGCTCCCCCTGAAGCGTTGTCGTACCCTCACCTGGACCCTAAACCGTCCCCGTCCCCTAACCCTAACCCTAGCCCGAACCCTAACCCTAACCCTTCCCCGAAGCCTGACCCTCACCCGTCCCCTAATCCTAACCCGTACGCTGACACTAACCCGTGCCCTCACACGTACGCTCCCCCTAAAGCGTTGTCGTACCCTCACCTGGACCCTAAACCGTCCCCGTCCCCTAACCCTAACCCTAGCCCGAACCCTAACCCTAACCCTTCCCCGAAGCCTGACCCTCACCCGTCCCCTAATCCTAACCCGTACGCTGACACTAACCCGCGCCCTCACACGTACGCTCCCCCTACAACGTTGTCGTACCCTCACCTGGACCCTAAACCGTCCCCGTTTCCTAACCCTAACCCTAGCCCGGACCCTAACCCTAACCCTTCCCCGAAGCCTGACCCTCACCCGTCCCCTAATCCTAACCCGTACGCTGACACTAACCCGCGCCCTCACACGTACGCTCCCCCTAAAGCGTTGTCGTACCCTCACCTGGACCCTAAACCGTCCCCGTCCCCTAACCCTAACCCTAGCCCGAACCCTAACCCTAACCCTTCCCCGAAGCCTGACCCTCACCCGTCCCCTAATCCTAACCCGTACGCTGACACTAACCCGCGCCCTCACACGTACGCTCCCCCTAAAGCGTTGTCGTACCCTCACCTGGACCCTAAACCGTCCCCGTCCCCTAACCCTAACCCTAGCCCGAACCCTAACCCTAACCCTTCCCCGAAGCCTGACCCTCACCCGTCCCCTAATCCTAAACCGTACGCTGACACTAAGCCGCGCCCTCACACGTACGCTCCCCCTAAAGCGTTGTCGTACCCTCACCTGGACCCTAAACCGTCCCCGTCCCCTAACCCTAACCCTAGACCGAACCCTAACCCTAACCCTTCCCCGAAGCCTGACCCTCACCCGTCCCATAATCCTAACCCGTACGCTGACACTAACCCGCGCCCTCACACGTACGCTCCCCCTAAAGCATTGTCGTACCCTCACCTGGACCCTAAACCGTCCCCGTCCCCTAACCCTAACCCTAGACCGAACCCTAACCCTAACCCTTCCCCGAAGCCTGACCCTCACCCGTCCCCTAATCCTAACCCGTACGCTGACACTAACCCGCGCCCTCACACGTACGCTCCCCCTAAAGCATTGTCGTACCCTCACCTGGACCCTAAACCGTCCCCGTCCCCTAACCCTAACCCTAGCCCGAACCCTAACCCTAACCCTTCCCCGAAGCCTGACCCTCACCCGTCCCCTAATCCTAACCCGTACGCTGACACTAACCCGCGCCCTCACACGTACGCTCCCCCTAAAGCGTTGTCGTACCCTCACCTGGACCCTAAACCGTCCCCGTCCCCTAACCCTAACCCTAGCCCGAACCCTAACCCTAACCCTTCCCCGAAGCCTGACCCTCACCCGTCCCCTAATCCTAACCCGTACGCTGACACTAACCCGCGCCCTCACACGTACGCTCCCCCTACAACGTTGTCGTACCCTCACCTGGACCCTAAACCGTCCCCGTTTCCTAACCCTAACCCTAGCCCGGACCCTAACCCTAACCCTTCCCCGAAGCCTGACCCTCACCCGTCCCCTAATCCTAACCCGTACGCTGACACTAACCCGCGCCCTCACACGTACGCTCCCCCTAAAGCGTTGTCGTACCCTCACCTGGACCCTAAACCGTCCCCGTCCCCTAACCCTAACCCTAGCCCGAACCCTAACCCTAACCCTTCCCCGAAGCCTGACCCTCACCCGTCCCCTAATCCTAACCCGTACGCTGACACTAACCCGCGCCCTCACACGTACGCTCCCCCTAAAGCGTTGTCGTACCCTCACCTGGACCCTAAACCGTCCCCGTCCCCTAACCCTAACCCTAGCCCGAACCCTAACCCTAACCCTTCCCCGAAGCCTGACCCTCACCCGTCCCCTAATCCTAACCCGTACGCTGACACTAAGCCGCGCCCTCACACGTACACTCCCCCTAAAGCGTTGTCGTACCCTCACCTGGACCCTAAACCGTCCCCGTCCCCTAACCCTAACCCTAGCCCGAACCCTAACCCTAACCCTTCCCCGAAGCCTGACACTCACCCTTCCCCTAATCCTAACCCGTACGCAGACACTAACCCGAGCCCTCACACGTACGCTCCCCCTAAAGCGTTGTCATACCCTCACCTGGACCCTAAACCGTCCCTGTCCCCTAACCCTAACCTTAGCCCGAACCCTAACCCTAACACTTCCGCGAAGCCTGACCCTCACCCTTCCCCTAATCCTAACCCGTACGCTGACACTAACCCGCGCCCTCACACGTACGCTCCCCCTAGAGCGTTGTCGTACCCTCACCTGGACCCTAAACCGTCCCCGTCCCCTAACCCTATCCCTAGCCCGAACCCTAACCCTAACCCTTCCCCGAAGCCTGACCCTCACCCGTCCCCTAATCCTAACCCGTACGCTGACACTAACCCGCGCCCTCACACGTACGCTCCCCCTAAAGCGTTGTCGTACCCTCACCTGGACCCTAAACCGTCCCCGTCCCCTAACCCTAACCCTAGCCCGAACCCTAACCCTAACCCTTCCCCGAAGCCTGACCCTCACCCGTCCCCTAATCCTAACCCGTACGCTGACACTAACCCGCGCCCTCACACGTATGCTCCCCCTAAAGCGTTGTCGTACCCTCACCTGGACCCTAAACCGTCCCCGTCCCCTAACCCTAACCCTAGCCCGAACCCTAACCCTAACCCTTCCCCGAAGCCTGACCCTCACCCGTCCCCTAATCCTAACCCGTACGCTGACACTAACCCGCGCCCTCACACGTACGCTCCCCCTAAAGCGTTGTCGTACCCTCACCTGGACCCTAAACCGTCCCCGTCCCCTAACCCTAACCCTAGCCCGAACCCTAACCCTAACCCTTCCCCGAAGCCTGACCCTCACCCGTCCCATAATCCTAACCCGTACGCTGACACTAACCCGCGCCCTCACACGTACGCTCCCCCTAAAGCATTGTCGTACCCTCACCTGGACCCTAAACCGTCCCCGTCCCCTAACCCTAACCCTAGACCGAACCCTAACCCTAACCCTTCCCCGAAGCCTGACCCTCACCCGTCCCCTAATCCTAACCCGTACGCTGACACTAACCCGCGCCCTCACACGTACGCTCCCCCTGAAGCGTTGTCGTACCCTCACCTGGACCCTAAACCGTCCCCGTCCCCTAACCCTAACCCTAGCCCGAACCCTAACCCTAACCCTTCCCCGAAGCCTGACCCTCACCCGTCCCCTAATCCTAACCCGTACGCTGACACTAACCCGCGCCCTCACACGTACGCTCCCCCTAAAGCGTTGTCATACCCTCACCTGGACCCTAAACCGTCCCTGTCCCCTAACCCTAACCTTAGCCCGAACCCTAACCCTAACACTTCCGCGAAGCCTGACCCTCACCCTTCCCCTAATCCTAACCCGTACGCTGACACTAACCCGCGCCCTCACACGTACGCTCCCCCTAGAGCGTTGTCGTACCCTCACCTGGACCCTAAACCGTCCCCGTCCCCTAACCCTATCCCTAGCCCGAACCCTAACCCTAACCCTTCCCCGAAGCCTGACCCTCACCCGTCCCCTAATCCTAACCCGTACGCTGACACTAACCCGCGCCCTCACACGTACGCTCCCCCTAAAGCGTTGTCGTACCCTCACCTGGACCCTAAACCGTCCCCGTCCCCTAACCCTAACCCTAGCCCGAACCCTAACCCTAACCCTTCCCCGAAGCCTGACCCTCACCCGTCCCCTAATCCTAACCCGTACGCTGACACTAACCCGCGCCCTCACACGTATGCTCCCCCTAAAGCGTTGTCGTACCCTCACCTGGACCCTAAACCGTCCCCGTCCCCTAACCCTAACCCTAGCCCGAACCCTAACCCTAACCCTTCCCCGAAGCCTGACCCTCACCCGTCCCCTAATCCTAACCCGTACGCTGACACTAACCCGCGCCCTCACACGTACGCTCCCCCTAAAGCGTTGTCGTACCCTCACCTGGACCCTAAACCGTCCCCGTCCCCTAACCCTAACCCTAGCCCGAACCCTAACCCTAACCCTTCCCCGAAGCCTGACCCTCACCCGTCCCATAATCCTAACCCGTACGCTGACACTAACCCGCGCCCTCACACGTACGCTCCCCCTAAAGCATTGTCGTACCCTCACCTGGACCCTAAACCGTCCCCGTCCCCTAACCCTAACCCTAGACCGAACCCTAACCCTAACCCTTCCCCGAAGCCTGACCCTCACCCGTCCCCTAATCCTAACCCGTACGCTGACACTAACCCGCGCCCTCACACGTACGCTCCCCCTGAAGCGTTGTCGTACCCTCACCTGGACCCTAAACCGTCCCCGTCCCCTAACCCTAACCCTAGACCGAACCCTAACCCTAACCCTTCCCCGAAGCCTGACCCTCACCCGTCCCCTAATCCTAACCCGTACGCTGACACTAACCCGCGCCCTCACACGTACGCTCCCCCTAAAGCGTTGTCGTACCCTCACCTGGACCCTAAACCGTCCCCGTCCCCTAACCCTAACCCTAGCCCGAACCCTAACCCTAACCCTTCCCCGAAGCCTGACCCTCACCCGTCCCCTAATCCTAACCCGTACGCTGACACTAACCCGCGCCCTCACACGTACGCTCCCCCTACAACGTTGTCGTACCCTCACCTGGACCCTAAACCGTCCCCGTTTCCTAACCCTAACCCTAGCCCGGACCCTAACCCTAACCCTTCCCCGAAGCCTGACCCTCACCCGTCCCCTAATCCTAACCCGTACGCTGACACTAACCCGCGCCCTTACACGTACGCTCCCCCTAAAGCGTTGTCGTACCCTCACCTGGACCCTAAACCGTCCCCGTCCCCTAACCCTAACCCTAGCCCGAACCCTAACCCTAACCCTTCCCCGAAGCCTGACCCTCACCCGTCCCCTAATCCTAACCCGTACGCTGACACTAACCCGCGCCCTCACACGTACGCTCCCCCTAAAGCGTTGTCGTACCCTCACCTGGACCCTAAACCGTCCCCGTCCCCTAACCCTAACCCTAGCCCGAACCCTAACCCTAACCCTTCCCCGAAGCCTGACCCTCACCCGTCCCCTAATCCTAACCCGTACGCTGACACTAAGACGCGCCCTCACACGTACGCTCCCCCTAAAGCGTTGTCGTACCCTCACCTGGACCCTAAACCGTCCCCGTCCCCTAACCCTAACCCTAGCCCGAACCCTAACCCTAACCCTTCCCCGAAGCCTGACACTCACCCTTCCCCTAATCCTAACCCGTACGCAGACACTAACCCGAGCCCTCACACGTACGCTCCCCCTAAAGCGTTGTCATACCCTCACCTGGACCCTAAACCGTCCCTGTCCCCTAACCCTAACCTTAGCCCGAACCCTAACCCTAACACTTCCGCGAAGCCTGACCCTCACACTTCCCCTAATCCTAACCCGTACGCTGACACTAACCCGCGCCCTCACACGTACGCTCCCCCTAGAGCGTTGTCGTACCCTCACCTGGACCCTAAACAGTCCCCGTCCCCTAACCCTAACCCTAGCCCGAACCCTAACCCTAACCCTTCCCCGAAGCCTGACCCTCAACCGTCCCCTAATCCTAACCCGTACGCTGACACTAACCCGCGCCCTCACACGTACGCTTCCCCTAAAGCGTTGTCGTACCCTCACCTGGACCCTAAACCGTCCCCGTCCCCTAACCCTAACCCTAGCCCGAACCCTAACCCTAACCCTTCCCCGAAGCCTGACCCTCACCCGTCCCCTAATCCTAACCCGTATGCTGACACTAACCCGCGCCCTCACACGTACGCTCCCCCTAAAGCGTTGTCGTACCCTCACCTGGACCCTAAACCGTCCCCGTCCCCTAACCCTAACCCTAGCCCGAACCCTAACCCTAACCCTTCCCCGAAGCCTGACCCTCACCCGTCCCCTAATCCTAACCCGTACGCTGACACTAACCCGCGCCCTCACACGTACGCTCCCCCTAAAGCGTTGTCGTACCCTCACCTGGACCCTAAACCGTCCCCGTCCCCTAACCCTAACCCTAGCCCGAACCCTAACCCTAACCCTTCCCCGAAGCCTGACCCTCACCCGTCCCCTAATCCTAACCCGTACGCTGACACTAACCCGCGCCCTCACACGTACGCTCCCCCTAAAGCGTTGTCGTACCCTCACCTGGACCCTAAACCGTCCCCGTCCCCTAACCCTAACCCTAGCCCGAACCCTAACCCTAACCCTTCCCCGAAGCCTGACCCTCACCCGTCCCCTAATCCTAACCCGTACGCTGACACTAACCCGCGCCCTCACACGTACGCTCCCCCTACAACGTTGTCGTACCCTCACCTGGACCCTAAACCGTCCCCGTTTCCTAACCCTAACCCTAGCCCGGACCCTAACCCTAACCCTTCCCCGAAGCCTGACCCTCACCCGTCCCCTAATCCTAACCCGTACGCTGACACTAACCCGCGCCCTCACACGTACGCTCCCCCTAAAGCGTTGTCGTACCCTCACCTGGACCCTAAACCATCCCCGTCCCCTAACCCTAACCCTAGCCCAAACCCTAACCCTAACCCTTCCCCGAAGCCTGACCCTCACCCGTCCCCTAATCCTAACCCGTACGCTGACACTAACCCGCGCCCTCACACGTACGCTCCCCCTAAAGCGTTGTCGTACCCTCACCTGGACCCTAAACCGTCCCCGTCCCCTAACCCTAACCCTAGCCCTTACCCTAACCCTAACACTTCCCCGAAGCCTGACCCTCACCCGTCCCCTAATCCTAACCCGTACGCTGACACTAACCCGCGCCCTCACACGTACGCTCCCCCTAAAGCGTTGTCGTACCCTCACCTGGACCCTAAACCGTCCCCGTCCCCTAACCCTATCCCTAGCCCGAACCCTAACCCTAACCCTTCCCCGAAGCCTGACCCTCACCCGTCCCCTAATCCTAACCCGTACGCTGACACTAACCCGCGCCCTCACACGTACGCTCCCCCTAAAGCGTTGTCGTACCCTCACCTGCACCCTAAACCGTCCCCGTCCCCTAACCCTAATCCTAGCCCGAACCCTAACCCTAACCCTTCCCCGAAGCCTGACCCTCACCCGTCCCCTAATCCTAACCCGTACGCTGACACTAACCCGCGCCCTCACACGTATGCTCCCCCTAAAGCGTTGTCGTACCCTCACCTGGACCCTAAACCGTCCCCGTCCCCTAACCCTAACCCTAGCCCGAACCCTAACCCTAACTCTTCCCCGAAGCCTGACCCTCACCCGTCCCATAATCCTAACCCGTACGCTGACACTAACCCGCGCCCTCACACGTACGCTCCCCCTAAAGCATTGTCGTACCCTCACCTGGACCCTAAACCGTCCCCGTCCCCTAACCCTAACCCTAGACCGAACCCTAACCCTAACCCTTCCCCGAAGCCTGACCCTCACCCGTCCCCTAATCCTAACCCGTACGCTGACACTAACCCGCGCCCTCACACGTACGCTCCCCCTGAAGCGTTGTCGTACCCTCACCTGGACCCTAAACCGTCCCCGTCCCCTAACCCTAACCCTAGCCCGAACCCTAACCCTAACCCTTCCCCGAAGCCTGACCCTCACCCGTCCCCTAATCCTAACCCGTACGCTGACACTAACCCACGCCCTCACACGTACGCTCCCCCTGAAGCGTTGTCGTACCCTCACCTGGACCCTAAACCGTCCCCGTCCCCTAACCCTAACCCTAGCCCGAACCCTAACCCTAACCCTTCCCCGAAGCCTGACCCTCACCCGTCCCCTAATCCTAACCCGTACGCTGACACTAACCCGCGCCCTCACACGTACGCTCCCCCTACAACGTTGTCGTACCCTCACCTGGACCCTAAACCGTCCCCGTTTCCTAACCCTAACCCTAGCCCGGACCCTAACCCTAACCCTTCCCCGAAGCCTGACCCTCACCCGTCCCCTAATCCTAACCCGTACGCTGACACTAACCCGCGCCCTCACACGTACGCTCCCCCTAAAGCGTTGTCGTACCCTCACCTGGACCCTAAACCGTCCCCGTCCCCTAACCCTAACCCTAGCCCGAACCCTAACCCTAACCCTTCCCCGAAGCCTGACCCTCACCCGTCCCCTAATCCTAACCCGTACGCTGACACTAACCCGCGCCCTCACACGTACGCTCCCCCTAAAGCGTTGTCGTACCCTCACCTGGACCCTAAACCGTCCCCGTCCCCTAACCCTAACCCTAGCCCGAACCCTAACCCTAACCCTTCCCCGAAGCCTGACCCTCACCCGTCCCCTAATCCTAACCCGTACGCTGACACTAAGCCGCGCCCTCACACGTACACTCCCCCTAAAGCGTTGTCGTACCCTCACCTGGACCCTAAACCGTCCCCGTCCCCTAACCCTAACCCTAGCCCGAACCCTAACCCTAACCCTTCCCCGAAGCCTGACACACACCCTTCCCCTAATCCTAACCCGTACGCAGACACTAACCCGAGCCCTCACACGTACGCTCCCCCTAAAGCGTTGTCATACCCTCACCTGGACCCTAAACCGTCCCTGTCCCCTAACCCTAACCTTAGCCCGAACCCTAACCCTAACACTTCCGCGAAGCCTGACCCTCACCCTTCCCCTAATCCTAACCCGTACGCTGACACTAACCCGCGCCCTCACACGTACGTTCCCCCTAAAGCGTTGTCGTACGCTCACCTGGACCCTAAACCGTCCCCGTCCCCTAACCCTAACCTTAGCCCGAACCCTAACCCTAACCCTTCCGCGAAGCCTGACCCTCACCCTTCCCCTAATCCTAACACGTACGCTGACACTAACCCGCGCCCTCACACGTACGCTCCCCCTAGAGCGTTGTCGTACACTCACCTGGACCCTAAACCGTCCCCGTCCCCTAACCCTAACCCTAGCCCGAACCTTAACCCTAACCCTTCCCCGAAGCCTGACCCTCACCCGTCCCCTAATCCTAACCCGTACGCTGACACTAACCCGCGCCCTCACACGTACACTCCCCCTAGAGCGTTGTCGTACCCTCACCTGGACCCTAAACCGTCCCCGTCCCCTAACCCTAACCCTAGCCCGAACCCTAACCCTAACCCTTCCCCGAAGCCTGACACTCACCCGTCCCCTAATCCTAACCCGTACGCTGACACTAACCCGCGCCCTCACACGTACGCTCCCCCTACAACGTTGTCGTACCCTCACCTGGACCCTAAACCGTCCCCGTTTCCTAACCCTAACCCTAGCCCGGACCCTAACCCTAACCCTTCCCCGAAGCCTGACCCTCACCCGTCCCCTAATCCTAACCCGTACGCTGACACTAACCCGCGCCCTCACACGTATGCTCCCCCTAAAGCGTTGTCGTACCCTCACCTGGACCCTAAACCGTCCCCGTCCCCTAACCCTAACCCTAGCCCGAACCCTAACCCTAACCCTTCCCCGAAGCCTGACCCTCACCCGTCCCCTAATCCTAACCCGTACGCTGACACTAACCCGCGCCCTCACACGTACGCTCCCCCTAAAGCGTTGTCGTACCCTCACCTGGACCCTAAACCGTCCCCGTCCCCTAACCCTAACCCTAGCCCGAACCCTAACCCTAACCCTTCCCCGAAGCCTGACCCTCACCCGTCCCATAATCCTAACCCGTACGCTGACACTAACCCGCGCCCTCACACGTACGCTCCCCCTAAAGCATTGTCGTACCCTCACCTGGACCCTAAACCGTCCCCGTCCCCTAACCCTAACCCTAGACCGAACCCTAACCCTAACCCTTCCCCGAAGCCTGACCCTCACCCGTCCCCTAATCCTAACCCGTACGCTGACACTAACCCGCGCCCTCACACGTACGCTCCCCCTGAAGCGTTGTCGTACCCTCACCTGGACCCTAAACCGTCCCCGTCCCCTAACCCTAACCCTAGCCCGAACCCTAACCCTAACCCTTCCCCGAAGCCTGACCCTCACCCGTCCCCTAATCCTAACCCGTACGCTGACACTAACCCGCGCCCTCACACGTACGCTCCCCCTAAAGCGTTGTCGTACCCTCACCTGGACCCTAAACCGTCCCCGTCCCCTAACCCTAACCCTAGCCCGAACCCTAACCCTAACCCTTCCCCGAAGCCTGACCCTCACCCGTCCCCTAATCCTAACCCGTACGCTGACACTAACCCGCGCCCTCACACGTACGCTCCCCCTACAACGTTGTCGTACCCTCACCTGGACCCTAAACCGTCCCCGTTTCCTAACCCTAACCCTAGCCCGGACCCTAACCCTAACCCTTCCCCGAAGCCTGACCCTCACCCGTCCCCTAATCCTAACCCGTACGCTGACACTAACCCGCGCCCTCACACGTACGCTCCCCCTAAAGCGTTGTCGTACCCTCACCTGGACCCTAAACCGTCCCCGTCCCCTAACCCTAACCCTAGCCCGAACCCTAACCCTAACCCTTCCCCGAAGCCTGACCCTCACCCGTCCCCTAATCCTAACCCGTACGCTGACACTAACCCGCGCCCTCACACGTACGCTCCCCCTAAAGCGTTGTCGTACCCTCACCTGGACCCTAAACCGTCCCCGTCCCCTAACCCTAACCCTAGCCCGAACCCTAACCCTAACCCTTCCCCGAAGCCTGACCCTCACCCGTCCCCTAATCCTAACCCGTACGCTGACACTAAGCCGCGCCCTCACACGTACACTCCCCCTAAAGCGTTGTCGTACCCTCACCTGGACCCTAAACCGTCCCCGTCCCCTAACCCTAACCCTAGCCCGAACCCTAACCCTAACCCTTCCCCGAAGCCTGACACTCACCCTTCCCCTAATCCTAACCCGTACGCAGACACTAACCCGAGCCCTCACACGTACGCTCCCCCTAAAGCGTTGTCATACCCTCACCTGGACCCTAAACCGTCCCTGTCCCCTAACCCTAACCTTAGCCCGAACCCTAACCCTAACACTTCCGCGAAGCCTGACCCTCACCCTTCCCCTAATCCTAACCCGTACGCTGACACTAACCCGCGCCCTCACACGTACGCTCCCCCTAGAGCGTTGTCGTACCCTCACCTGAACCCTAAACCGTCCCCGTCCCCTAACCCTATCCCTAGCCCGAACCCTAACCCTAACCCTTCCCCGAAGCCTGACCCTCACCCGTCCCCTAATCCTAACCCGTACGCTGACACTAACCCGCGCCCTCACACGTACGCTCCCCCTAAAGCGTTGTCGTACCCTCACCTGGACCCTAAACCGTCCCCGTCCCCTAACCCTAACCCTAGCCCGAACCCTAACCCTAACCCTTCCCCGAAGCCTGACCCTCACCCGTCCCCTAATCCTAACCCGTACGCTGACACTAACAAGCGCCCTCACACGTATGCTCCCCCTAAAGCGTTGTCGTACCCTCACCTGGACCCTAAACCGTCCCCGTCCCCTAACCCTAACCCTAGCCCGAACCCTAACCCTAACCCTTCCCCGAAGCCTGACCCTCACCCGTCCCCTAATCCTAACCCGTACGCTGACACTAACCCGCGCCCTCACACGTACGCTCCCCCTAAAGCGTTGTCGTACCCTCACCTGGACCCTAAACCGTCCCCGTCCCCTAACCCTAACCCTAGCCCGAACCCTAACCCTAACCCTTCCCCGAAGCCTGACCCTCACCCGTCCCATAATCCTAACCCGTACGCTGACACTAACCCGCGCCCTCACACGTACGCTCCCCCTAAAGCATTGTCGTACCCTCACCTGGACCCTAAACCGTCCCCGTCCCCTAACCCTAACCCTAGACCGAACCCTAACCCTAACCCTTCCCCGAAGCCTGACCCTCACCCGTCCCCTAATCCTAACCCGTACGCTGACACTAACCCGCGCCCTCACACGTACGCTCCCCCTGAAGCGTTGTCGTACCCTCACCTGGACCCTAAACCGTCCCCGTCCCCTAACCCTAACCCTAGCCCGAACCCTAACCCTAACCCTTCCCCGAAGCCTGACCCTCACCCGTCCCCTAATCCTAACCCGTACGCTGACACTAACCCGTGCCCTCACACGTACGCTCCCCCTAAAGCGTTGTCGTACCCTCACCTGGACCCTAAACCGTCCCCGTCCCCTAACCCTAACCCTAGCCCGAACCCTAACCCTAACCCTTCCCCGAAGCCTGACCCTCACCCGTCCCCTAATCCTAACCCGTACGCTGACACTAACCCGCGCCCTCACACGTACGCTCCCCCTACAACGTTGTCGTACCCTCACCTGGACCCTAAACCGTCCCCGTTTCCTAACCCTAACCCTAGCCCGGACCCTAACCCTAACCCTTCCCCGAAGCCTGACCCTCACCCGTCCCCTAATCCTAACCCGTACGCTGACACTAACCCGCGCCCTCACACGTACGCTCCCCCTAAAGCGTTGTCGTACCCTCACCTGGACCCTAAACCGTCCCCGTCCCCTAACCCTAACCCTAGCCCGAACCCTAACCCTAACCCTTCCCCGAAGCCTGACCCTCACCCGTCCCCTAATCCTAACCCGTACGCTGACACTAACCCGCGCCCTCACACGTACGCTCCCCCTAAAGCGTTGTCGTACCCTCACCTGGACCCTAAACCGTCCCCGTCCCCTAACCCTAACCCTAGCCCGAACCCTAACCCTAACCCTTCCCCGAAGCCTGACCCTCACCCGTCCCCTAATCCTAAACCGTACGCTGACACTAAGCCGCGCCCTCACACGTACGCTCCCCCTAAAGCGTTGTCGTACCCTCACCTGGACCCTAAACCGTCCCCGTCCCCTAACCCTAACCCTAGACCGAACCCTAACCCTAACCCTTCCCCGAAGCCTGACCCTCACCCGTCCCATAATCCTAACCCGTACGCTGACACTAACCCGCGCCCTCACACGTACGCTCCCCCTAAAGCATTGTCGTACCCTCACCTGGACCCTAAACCGTCCCCGTCCCCTAACCCTAACCCTAGACCGAACCCTAACCCTAACCCTTCCCCGAAGCCTGACCCTCACCCGTCCCCTAATCCTAACCCGTACGCTGACACTAACCCGCGCCCTCACACGTACGCTCCCCCTAAAGCGTTGTCGTACCCTCACCTGGACCCTAAACCGTCCCCGTCCCCTAACCCTAACCCTAGCCCGAACCCTAACCCTAACCCTTCCCCGAAGCCTGACCCTCACCCGTCCCCTAATCCTAACCCGTACGCTGACACTAAGCCGCGCCCTCACACGTACACTCCCCCTAAAGCGTTGTCGTACCCTCACCTGGACCCTAAACCGTCCCCGTCCCCTAACCCTAACCCTAGCCCGAACCCTAACCCTAACCCTTCCCCGAAGCCTGACACTCACCCTTCCCCTAATCCTAACCCGTACGCAGACACTAACCCGAGCCCTCACACGTACGCTCCCCCTAAAGCGTTGTCATACCCTCACCTGGACCCTAAACCGTCCCTGTCCCCTAACCCTAACCTTAGCCCGAACCCTAACCCTAACACTTCCGCGAAGCCTGACCCTCACCCTTCCCCTAATCCTAACCCGTACGCTGACACTAACCCGCGCCCTCACACGTACGCTCCCCCTAGAGCGTTGTCGTACCCTCACCTGAACCCTAAACCGTCCCCGTCCCCTAACCCTATCCCTAGCCCGAACCCTAACCCTAACCCTTCCCCGAAGCCTGACCCTCACCCGTCCCCTAATCCTAACCCGTACGCTGACACTAACCCGCGCCCTCACACGTACGCTCCCCCTAAAGCGTTGTCGTACCCTCACCTGGACCCTAAACCGTCCCCGTCCCCTAACCCTAACCCTAGCCCGAACCCTAACCCTAACCCTTCCCCGAAGCCTGACCCTCACCCGTCCCCTAATCCTAACCCGTACGCTGACACTAACCCGCGCCCTCACACGTACGCTCCCCCTACAACGTTGTCGTACCCTCACCTGGACCCTAAACCGTCCCCGTTTCCTAACCCTAACCCTAGCCCGGACCCTAACCCTAACCCTTCCCCGAAGCCTGACCCTCACCCGTCCCCTAATCCTAACCCGTACGCTGACACTAACCCGCGCCCTCACACGTATGCTCCCCCTAAAGCGTTGTCGTACCCTCACCTGGACCCTAAACCGTCCCCGTCCCCTAACCCTAACCCTAGCCCGAACCCTAACCCTAACCCTTCCCCGAAGCCTGACCCTCACCCGTCCCCTAATCCTAACCCGTACGCTGACACTAACCCGCGCCCTCACACGTACGCTCCCCCTAAAGCGTTGTCGTACCCTCACCTGGACCCTAAACCGTCCCCGTCCCCTAACCCTAACCCTAGCCCGAACCCTAACCCTAACCCTTCCCCGAAGCCTGACCCTCACCCGTCCCATAATCCTAACCCGTACGCTGACACTAACCCGCGCCCTCACACGTACGCTCCCCCT
Organism: Globicephala melas; assembly: GCF_963455315.2. NCBI lineage: Eukaryota > Metazoa > Chordata > Mammalia > Artiodactyla > Delphinidae > Globicephala > Globicephala melas. Next base: position 65,738 of record NW_027207604.1, read on the forward strand.
AAAGCATTGTCGTACCCTCACCTGGACCCTAAACCGTCCCCGTCCCCTAACCCTAACCCTAGACCGAACCCTAACCCTAACCCTTCCCCGAAGCCTGACCCTCACCCGTCCCCTAATCCTAACCCGTACGCTGACACTAACCCGCGCCCTCACACGTACGCTCCCCCTGAAGCGTTGTCGTACCCTCACCTGGACCCTAAACCGTCCCCGTCCCCTAACCCTAACCCTAGCCCGAACCCTAACCCTAACCCTTCCCCGAAGCCTGACCCTCACCCGTCCCCTAATCCTAACCCGTACGCTGACACTAACCCGCGCCCTCACACGTACGCTCCCCCTAAAGCGTTGTCGTACCCTCACCTGGACCCTAAACCGTCCCCGTCCCCTAACCCTAACCCTAGCCCGAACCCTAACCCTAACCCTTCCCCGAAGCCTGACCCTCACCCGTCCCCTAATCCTAACCCGTACGCTGACACTAACCCGCGCCCTCACACGTACGCTCCCCCTACAACGTTGTCGTACCCTCACCTGGACCCTAAACCGTCCCCGTTTCCTAACCCTAACCCTAGCCCGGACCCTAACCCTAACCCTTCCCCGAAGCCTGACCCTCACCCGTCCCCTAATCCTAACCCGTACGCTGACACTAACCCGCGCCCTCACACGTACGCTCCCCCTAAAGCGTTGTCGTACCCTCACCTGGACCCTAAACCGTCCCCGTCCCCTAACCCTAACCCTAGCCCGAACCCTAACCCTAACCCTTCCCCGAAGCCTGACCCTCACCCGTCCCCTAATCCTAACCCGTACGCTGACACTAACCCGCGCCCTCACACGTACGCTCCCCCTAAAGCGTTGTCGTACCCTCACCTGGACCCTAAACCGTCCCCGTCCCCTAACCCTAACCCTAGCCCGAACCCTAACCCTAACCCTTCCCCGAAGCCTGACCCTCACCCGTCCCCTAATCCTAACCCGTACGCTGACACTAAGCCGCGCCCTCACACGTACACTCCCCCTAAAGCGTTGTCGTACCCTCACCTGGACCCTAAACCGTCCCCGTCCCCTAACCCTAACCCTAGCCCGAACCCTAACCCTAACCCTTCCCCGAAGCCTGACACTCACCCTTCCCCTAATCCTAACCCGTACGCAGACACTAACCCGAGCCCTCACACGTACGCTCCCCCTAAAGCGTTGTCATACCCTCACCTGGACCCTAAACCGTCCCTGTCCCCTAACCCTAACCTTAGCCCGAACCCTAACCCTAACACTTCCGCGAAGCCTGACCCTCACCCTTCCCCTAATCCTAACCCGTACGCTGACACTAACCCGCGCCCTCACACGTACGCTCCCCCTAGAGCGTTGTCGTACCCTCACCTGAACCCTAAACCGTCCCCGTCCCCTAACCCTATCCCTAGCCCGAACCCTAACCCTAACCCTTCCCCGAAGCCTGACCCTCACCCGTCCCCTAATCCTAACCCGTACGCTGACACTAACCCGCGCCCTCACACGTACGCTCCCCCTAAAGCGTTGTCGTACCCTCACCTGGACCCTAAACCGTCCCCGTCCCCTAACCCTAACCCTAGCCCGAACCCTAACCCTAACCCTTCCCCGAAGCCTGACCCTCACCCGTCCCCTAATCCTAACCCGTACGCTGACACTAACAAGCGCCCTCACACGTATGCTCCCCCTAAAGCGTTGTCGTACCCTCACCTGGACCCTAAACCGTCCCCGTCCCCTAACCCTAACCCTAGCCCGAACCCTAACCCTAACCCTTCCCCGAAGCCTGACCCTCACCCGTCCCCTAATCCTAACCCGTACGCTGACACTAACCCGCGCCCTCACACGTACGCTCCCCCTAAAGCGTTGTCGTACCCTCACCTGGACCCTAAACCGTCCCCGTCCCCTAACCCTAACCCTAGCCCGAACCCTAACCCTAACCCTTCCCCGAAGCCTGACCCTCACCCGTCCCATAATCCTAACCCGTACGCTGACACTAACCCGCGCCCTCACACGTACGCTCCCCCTAAAGCATTGTCGTACCCTCACCTGGACCCTAAACCGTCCCCGTCCCCTAACCCTAACCCTAGACCGAACCCTAACCCTAACCCTTCCCCGAAGCCTGACCCTCACCCGTCCCCTAATCCTAACCCGTACGCTGACACTAACCCGCGCCCTCACACGTACGCTCCCCCTGAAGCGTTGTCGTACCCTCACCTGGACCCTAAACCGTCCCCGTCCCCTAACCCTAACCCTAGCCCGAACCCTAACCCTAACCCTTCCCCGAAGCCTGACCCTCACCCGTCCCCTAATCCTAACCCGTACGCTGACACTAACCCGTGCCCTCACACGTACGCTCCCCCTAAAGCGTTGTCGTACCCTCACCTGGACCCTAAACCGTCCCCGTCCCCTAACCCTAACCCTAGCCCGAACCCTAACCCTAACCCTTCCCCGAAGCCTGACCCTCACCCGTCCCCTAATCCTAACCCGTACGCTGACACTAACCCGCGCCCTCACACGTACGCTCCCCCTACAACGTTGTCGTACCCTCACCTGGACCCTAAACCGTCCCCGTTTCCTAACCCTAACCCTAGCCCGGACCCTAACCCTAACCCTTCCCCGAAGCCTGACCCTCACCCGTCCCCTAATCCTAACCCGTACGCTGACACTAACCCGCGCCCTCACACGTACGCTCCCCCTAAAGCGTTGTCGTACCCTCACCTGGACCCTAAACCGTCCCCGTCCCCTAACCCTAACCCTAGCCCGAACCCTAACCCTAACCCTTCCCCGAAGCCTGACCCTCACCCGTCCCCTAATCCTAACCCGTACGCTGACACTAACCCGCGCCCTCACACGTACGCTCCCCCTAAAGCGTTGTCGTACCCTCACCTGGACCCTAAACCGTCCCCGTCCCCTAACCCTAACCCTAGCCCGAACCCTAACCCTAACCCTTCCCCGAAGCCTGACCCTCACCCGTCCCCTAATCCTAAACCGTACGCTGACACTAAGCCGCGCCCTCACACGTACGCTCCCCCTAAAGCGTTGTCGTACCCTCACCTGGACCCTAAACCGTCCCCGTCCCCTAACCCTAACCCTAGACCGAACCCTAACCCTAACCCTTCCCCGAAGCCTGACCCTCACCCGTCCCATAATCCTAACCCGTACGCTGACACTAACCCGCGCCCTCACACGTACGCTCCCCCTAAAGCATTGTCGTACCCTCACCTGGACCCTAAACCGTCCCCGTCCCCTAACCCTAACCCTAGACCGAACCCTAACCCTAACCCTTCCCCGAAGCCTGACCCTCACCCGTCCCCTAATCCTAACCCGTACGCTGACACTAACCCGCGCCCTCACACGTACGCTCCCCCTAAAGCGTTGTCGTACCCTCACCTGGACCCTAAACCGTCCCCGTCCCCTAACCCTAACCCTAGCCCGAACCCTAACCCTAACCCTTCCCCGAAGCCTGACCCTCACCCGTCCCCTAATCCTAACCCGTACGCTGACACTAAGCCGCGCCCTCACACGTACACTCCCCCTAAAGCGTTGTCGTACCCTCACCTGGACCCTAAACCGTCCCCGTCCCCTAACCCTAACCCTAGCCCGAACCCTAACCCTAACCCTTCCCCGAAGCCTGACACTCACCCTTCCCCTAATCCTAACCCGTACGCAGACACTAACCCGAGCCCTCACACGTACGCTCCCCCTAAAGCGTTGTCATACCCTCACCTGGACCCTAAACCGTCCCTGTCCCCTAACCCTAACCTTAGCCCGAACCCTAACCCTAACACTTCCGCGAAGCCTGACCCTCACCCTTCCCCTAATCCTAACCCGTACGCTGACACTAACCCGCGCCCTCACACGTACGCTCCCCCTAGAGCGTTGTCGTACCCTCACCTGAACCCTAAACCGTCCCCGTCCCCTAACCCTATCCCTAGCCCGAACCCTAACCCTAACCCTTCCCCGAAGCCTGACCCTCACCCGTCCCCTAATCCTAACCCGTACGCTGACACTAACCCGCGCCCTCACACGTACGCTCCCCCTAAAGCGTTGTCGTACCCTCACCTGGACCCTAAACCGTCCCCGTCCCCTAACCCTAACCCTAGCCCGAACCCTAACCCTAACCCTTCCCCGAAGCCTGACCCTCACCCGTCCCCTAATCCTAACCCGTACGCTGACACTAACCCGCGCCCTCACACGTATGCTCCCCCTAAAGCGTTGTCGTACCCTCACCTGGACCCTAAACCGTCCCCGTCCCCTAACCCTAACCCTAGCCCGAACCCTAACCCTAACCCTTCCCCGAAGCCTGACCCTCACCCGTCCCCTAATCCTAACCCGTACGCTGACACTAACCCGCGCCCTCACACGTACGCTCCCCCTAAAGCGTTGTCGTACCCTCACCTGGACCCTAAACCGTCCCCGTCCCCTAACCCTAACCCTAGCCCGAACCCTAACCCTAACCCTTCCCCGAAGCCTGACCCTCACCCGTCCCATAATCCTAACCCGTACGCTGACACTAACCCGCGCCCTCACACGTACGCTCCCCCTAAAGCATTGTCGTACCCTCACCTGGACCCTAAACCGTCCCCGTCCCCTAACCCTAACCCTAGACCGAACCCTAACCCTAACCCTTCCCCGAAGCCTGACCCTCACCCGTCCCCTAATCCTAACCCGTACGCTGACACTAACCCGCGCCCTCACACGTACGCTCCCCCTGAAGCGTTGTCGTACCCTCACCTGGACCCTAAACCGTCCCCGTCCCCTAACCCTAACCCTAGCCCGAACCCTAACCCTAACCCTTCCCCGAAGCCTGACCCTCACCCGTCCCCTAATCCTAACCCGTACGCTGACACTAACCCGTGCCCTCACACGTACGCTCCCCCTAAAGCGTTGTCGTACCCTCACCTGGACCCTAAACCGTCCCCGTCCCCTAACCCTAACCCTAGCCCGAACCCTAACCCTAACCCTTCCCCGAAGCCTGACCCTCACCCGTCCCCTAATCCTAACCCGTACGCTGACACTAACCCGCGCCCTCACACGTACGCTCCCCCTACAACGTTGTCGTACCCTCACCTGGACCCTAAACCGTCCCCGTTTCCTAACCCTAACCCTAGCCCGGACCCTAACCCTAACCCTTCCCCGAAGCCTGACCCTCACCCGTCCCCTAATCCTAACCCGTACGCTGACACTAACCCGCGCCCTCACACGTACGCTCCCCCTAAAGCGTTGTCGTACCCTCACCTGGACCCTAAACCGTCCCCGTCCCCTAACCCTAACCCTAGCCCGAACCCTAACCCTAACCCTTCCCCGAAGCCTGACCCTCACCCGTCCCCTAATCCTAACCCGTACGCTGACACTAACCCGCGCCCTCACACGTACGCTCCCCCTAAAGCGTTGTCGTACCCTCACCTGGACCCTAAACCGTCCCCGTCCCCTAACCCTAACCCTAGCCCGAACCCTAACCCTAACCCTTCCCCGAAGCCTGACCCTCACCCGTCCCATAATCCTAACCCGTACGCTGACACTAACCCGCGCCCTCACACGTACGCTCCCCCTAAAGCATTGTCGTACCCTCACCTGGACCCTAAACCGTCCCCGTCCCCTAACCCTAACCCTAGACCGAACCCTAACCCTAACCCTTCCCCGAAGCCTGACCCTCACCCGTCCCCTAATCCTAACCCGTACGCTGACACTAACCCGCGCCCTCACACGTACGCTCCCCCTGAAGCGTTGTCGTACCCTCACCTGGACCCTAAACCGTCCCCGTCCCCTAACCCTAACCCTAGCCCGAACCCTAACCCTAACCCTTCCCCGAAGCCTGACCCTCACCCGTCCCCTAATCCTAACCCGTACGCTGACACTAACCCGCGCCCTCACACGTACGCTCCCCCTAAAGCGTTGTCGTACCCTCACCTGGACCCTAAACCGTCCCCGTCCCCTAACCCTAACCCTAGCCCGAACCCTAACCCTAACCCTTCCCCGAAGCCTGACCCTCACCCGTCCCCTAATCCTAACCCGTACGCTGACACTAACCCGCGCCCTCACACGTACGCTCCCCCTACAACGTTGTCGTACCCTCACCTGGACCCTAAACCGTCCCCGTTTCCTAACCCTAACCCTAGCCCGGACCCTAACCCTAACCCTTCCCCGAAGCCTGACCCTCACCCGTCCCCTAATCCTAACCCGTACGCTGACACTAACCCGCGCCCTCACACGTACGCTCCCCCTAAAGCGTTGTCGTACCCTCACCTGGACCCTAAACCGTCCCCGTCCCCTAACCCTAACCCTAGCCCGAACCCTAACCCTAACCCTTCCCCGAAGCCTGACCCTCACCCGTCCCCTAATCCTAACCCGTACGCTGACACTAACCCGCGCCCTCACACGTACGCTCCCCCTAAAGCGTTGTCGTACCCTCACCTGGACCCTAAACCGTCCCCGTCCCCTAACCCTAACCCTAGCCCGAACCCTAACCCTAACCCTTCCCCGAAGCCTGACCCTCACCCGTCCCCTAATCCTAAACCGTACGCTGACACTAAGCCGCGCCCTCACACGTACGCTCCCCCTAAAGCGTTGTCGTACCCTCACCTGGACCCTAAACCGTCCCCGTCCCCTAACCCTAACCCTAGCCCGAACCCTAACCCTAACCCTTCCCCGAAGCCTGACACTCACCCTTCCCCTAATCCTAACCCGTACGCAGACACTAACCCGAGCCCTCACACGTACGCTCCCCCTAAAGCGTTGTCATACCCTCACCTGGACCCTAAACCGTCCCCGTCCCCTAACCCTAACCCTAGCCCGAACCCTAACCCTAACCCTTCGCCGAAGCCTGACCCTCACCCTTCCCCTAATCCTAACACGTACGCTGACACTAACCCGCGCCCTCACACGTACGCTCCCCCTAGAGCGTTGTCGTACACTCACCTGGACCCTAAACCGTCCCCGTCCCCTAACCCTAACCCTAGCCCGAACCTTAACCCTAACCCTTCCCCGAAGCCTGACCCTCACCCGTCCCCTAATCCTAACCCGTACGCTGACACTAACCCGCGCCCTCACACGTACGCTCCCCCTAAAGCGTTGTCGTACCCTCACCTGGACCCTAAACCGTCCCCGTCCCCTAACCCTAACCCTAGCCCGAACCCTAACCCTAACCCTTCCCCGAAGCCTGACCCTCACCCGTCCCCTAATCCTAACCCGTACGCTGACACTAACCCGCGCCCTCACACGTACGCTCCCCCTAAAGCGTTGTCGTACCCTCACCTGGACCCTAAACCGTCCCCGTCCCCTAACCCTAACCCTAGCCCGAACCCTAACCCTAACCCTTCCCCGAAGCCTGACCCTCACCCGTCCCCTAATCCTAACCCGTACGCTGACACTAACCCGCGCCCTCACACGTATGCTCCCCCTAAAGCGTTGTCGTACCCTCACCTGGACCCTAAACCGTCCCCGTCCCCTAACCCTAACCCTAGCCCGAACCCTAACCCTAACCCTTCCCCGAAGCCTGACCCTCACCCGTCCCCTAATCCTAACCCGTACGCTGACACTAACCCGCGCCCTCACACGTACGCTCCCCCTAAAGCGTTGTCGTACCCTCACCTGGACCCTAAACCGTCCCCGTCCCCTAACCCTAACCCTAGCCCGAACCCTAACCCTAACCCTTCCCCGAAGCCTGACCCTCACCCGTCCCATAATCCTAACCCGTACGCTGACACTAACCCGCGCCCTCACACGTACGCTCCCCCTAAAGCATTGTCGTACCCTCACCTGGACCCTAAACCGTCCCCGTCCCCTAACCCTAACCCTAGACCGAACCCTAACCCTAACCCTTCCCCGAAGCCTGACCCTCACCCGTCCCCTAATCCTAACCCGTACGCTGACACTAACCCGCGCCCTCACACGTACGCTCCCCCTGAAGCGTTGTCGTACCCTCACCTGGACCCTAAACCGTCCCCGTCCCCTAACCCTAACCCTAGCCCGAACCCTAACCCTAACCCTTCCCCGAAGCCTGACCCTCACCCGTCCCCTAATCCTAACCCGTACGCTGACACTAACCCGCGCCCTCACACGTACGCTCCCCCTAAAGCGTTGTCATACCCTCACCTGGACCCTAATCCGTCCCTGTCCCCTAACCCTAACCTTAGCCCGAACCCTAACCCTAACACTTCCGCGAAGCCTGACCCTCACCCTTCCCCTAATCCTAACCCGTACGCTGACACTAACCCGCGCCCTCACACGTACGCTCCCCCTAGAGCGTTGTCGTACCCTCACCTGGACCCTAAACCGTCCCCGTCCCCTAACCCTATCCCTAGCCCGAACCCTAACCCTAACCCTTCCCCGAAGCCTGACCCTCACCCGTCCCCTAATCCTAACCCGTACGCTGACACTAACCCGCGCCCTCACACGTACGCTCCCCCTAAAGCGTTGTCGTACCCTCACCTGGACCCTAAACCGTCCCCGTCCCCTAACCCTAACCCTAGCCCGAACCCTAACCCTAACCCTTCCCCGAAGCCTGACCCTCACCCGTCCCCTAATCCTAACCCGTACGCTGACACTAACCCGCGCCCTCACACGTATGCTCCCCCTAAAGCGTTGTCGTACCCTCACCTGGACCCTAAACCGTCCCCGTCCCCTAACCCTAACCCTAGCCCGAACCCTAACCCTAACCCTTCCCCGAAGCCTGACCCTCACCCGTCCCCTAATCCTAACCCGTACGCTGACACTAACCCGCGCCCTCACACGTACGCTCCCCCTAAAGCGTTGTCGTACCCTCACCTGGACCCTAAACCGTCCCCGTCCCCTAACCCTAACCCTAGCCCGAACCCTAACCCTAACCCTTCCCCGAAGCCTGACCCTCACCCGTCCCATAATCCTAACCCGTACGCTGACACTAACCCGCGCCCTCACACGTACGCTCCCCCTAAAGCATTGTCGTACCCTCACCTGGACCCTAAACCGTCCCCGTCCCCTAACCCTAACCCTAGACCGAACCCTAACCCTAACCCTTCCCCGAAGCCTGACCCTCACCCGTCCCCTAATCCTAACCCGTACGCTGACACTAACCCGCGCCCTCACACGTACGCTCCCCCTGAAGCGTTGTCGTACCCTCACCTGGACCCTAAACCGTCCCCGTCCCCTAACCCTAACCCTAGCCCGAACCCTAACCCTAACCCTTCCCCGAAGCCTGACCCTCACCCGTCCCCTAATCCTAACCCGTACGCTGACACTAACCCGCGCCCTCACACGTACGCTCCCCCTAAAGCGTTGTCGTACCCTCACCTGGACCCTAAACCGTCCCCGTCCCCTAACCCTAACCCTAGCCCGAACCCTAACCCTAACCCTTCCCCGAAGCCTGACCCTCACCCGTCCCCTAATCCTAACCCGTACGCTGACACTAACCCGCGCCCTCACACGTACGCTCCCCCTACAACGTTGTCGTACCCTCACCTGGACCCTAAACCGTCCCCGTTTCCTAACCCTAACCCTAGCCCGGACCCTAACCCTAACCCTTCCCCGAAGCCTGACCCTCACCCGTCCCCTAATCCTAACCCGTACGCTGACACTAACCCGCGCCCTCACACGTACGCTCCCCCTAAAGCGTTGTCGTACCCTCACCTGGACCCTAAACCGTCCCCGTCCCCTAACCCTAACCCTAGCCCGAACCCTAACCCTAACCCTTCCCCGAAGCCTGACCCTCACCCGTCCCCTAATCCTAACCCGTACGCTGACACTAACCCGCGCCCTCACACGTACGCTCCCCCTAAAGCGTTGTCGTACCCTCACCTGGACCCTAAACCGTCCCCGTCCCCTAACCCTAACCCTAGCCCGAACCCTAACCCTAACCCTTCCCCGAAGCCTGACCCTCACCCGTCCCCTAATCCTAAACCGTACGCTGACACTAAGCCGCGCCCTCACACGTACGCTCCCCCTAAAGCGTTGTCGTACCCTCACCTGGACCCTAAACCGTCCCCGTCCCCTAACCCTAACCCTAGCCCGAACCCTAACCCTAACCCTTCCCCGAAGCCTGACACTCACCCTTCCCCTAATCCTAACCCGTACGCAGACACTAACCCGAGCCCTCACACGTACGCTCCCCCTAAAGCGTTGTCATACCCTCACCTGGACCCTAAACCGTCCCCGTCCCCTAACCCTAACCCTAGCCCGAACCCTAACCCTAACCCTTCGCCGAAGCCTGACCCTCACCCTTCCCCTAATCCTAACACGTACGCTGACACTAACCCGCGCCCTCACACGTACGCTCCCCCTAGAGCGTTGTCGTACACTCACCTGGACCCTAAACCGTCCCCGTCCCCTAACCCTAACCCTAGCCCGAACCTTAACCCTAACCCTTCCCCGAAGCCTGACCCTCACCCGTCCCCTAATCCTAACCCGTACGCTGACACTAACCCGCGCCCTCACACGTACGCTCCCCCTAAAGCGTTGTCGTACCCTCACCTGGACCCTAAACCGTCCCCGTCCCCTAACCCTAACCCTAGCCCGAACCCTAACCCTAACCCTTCCCCGAAGCCTGACCCTCACCCGTCCCCTAATCCTAACCCGTACGCTGACACTAACCCGCGCCCTCACACGTACGCTCCCCCTAAAGCGTTGTCGTACCCTCACCTGGACCCTAAACCGTCCCCGTCCCCTAACCCTAACCCTAGCCCGAACCCTAACCCTAACCCTTCCCCGAAGCCTGACCCTCACCCGTCCCCTAATCCTAACCCGTACGCTGACACTAACCCGCGCCCTCACACGTATGCTCCCCCTAAAGCGTTGTCGTACCCTCACCTGGACCCTAAACCGTCCCCGTCCCCTAACCCTAACCCTAGCCCGAACCCTAACCCTAACCCTTCCCCGAAGCCTGACCCTCACCCGTCCCCTAATCCTAACCCGTACGCTGACACTAACCCGCGCCCTCACACGTACGCTCCCCCTAAAGCGTTGTCGTACCCTCACCTGGACCCTAAACCGTCCCCGTCCCCTAACCCTAACCCTAGCCCGAACCCTAACCCTAACCCTTCCCCGAAGCCTGACCCTCACCCGTCCCATAATCCTAACCCGTACGCTGACACTAACCCGCGCCCTCACACGTACGCTCCCCCTAAAGCATTGTCGTACCCTCACCTGGACCCTAAACCGTCCCCGTCCCCTAACCCTAACCCTAGACCGAACCCTAACCCTAACCCTTCCCCGAAGCCTGACCCTCACCCGTCCCCTAATCCTAACCCGTACGCTGACACTAACCCGCGCCCTCACACGTACGCTCCCCCTGAAGCGTTGTCGTACCCTCACCTGGACCCTAAACCGTCCCCGTCCCCTAACCCTAACCCTAGCCCGAACCCTAACCCTAACCCTTCCCCGAAGCCTGACCCTCACCCGTCCCCTAATCCTAACCCGTACGCTGACACTAACCCGCGCCCTCACACGTACGCTCCCCCTAAAGCGTTGTCATACCCTCACCTGGACCCTAATCCGTCCCTGTCCCCTAACCCTAACCTTAGCCCGAACCCTAACCCTAACACTTCCGCGAAGCCTGACCCTCACCCTTCCCCTAATCCTAACCCGTACGCTGACACTAACCCGCGCCCTCACACGTACGCTCCCCCTAGAGCGTTGTCGTACCCTCACCTGGACCCTAAACCGTCCCCGTCCCCTAACCCTATCCCTAGCCCGAACCCTAACCCTAACCCTTCCCCGAAGCCTGACCCTCACCCGTCCCCTAATCCTAACCCGTACGCTGACACTAACCCGCGCCCTCACACGTACGCTCCCCCTAAAGCGTTGTCGTACCCTCACCTGGACCCTAAACCGTCCCCGTCCCCTAACCCTAACCCTAGCCCGAACCCTAACCCTAACCCTTCCCCGAAGCCTGACCCTCACCCGTCCCCTAATCCTAACCCGTACGCTGACACTAACCCGCGCCCTCACACGTATGCTCCCCCTAAAGCGTTGTCGTACCCTCACCTGGACCCTAAACCGTCCCCGTCCCCTAACCCTAACCCTAGCCCGAACCCTAACCCTAACCCTTCCCCGAAGCCTGACCCTCACCCGTCCCCTAATCCTAACCCGTACGCTGACACTAACCCGCGCCCTCACACGTACGCTCCCCCTAAAGCGTTGTCGTACCCTCACCTGGACCCTAAACCGTCCCCGTCCCCTAACCCTAACCCTAGCCCGAACCCTAACCCTAACCCTTCCCCGAAGCCTGACCCTCACCCGTCCCATAATCCTAACCCGTACGCTGACACTAACCCGCGCCCTCACACGTACGCTCCCCCTAAAGCATTGTCGTACCCTCACCTGGACCCTAAACCGTCCCCGTCCCCTAACCCTAACCCTAGACCGAACCCTAACCCTAACCCTTCCCCGAAGCCTGACCCTCACCCGTCCCCTAATCCTAACCCGTACGCTGACACTAACCCGCGCCCTCACACGTACGCTCCCCCTGAAGCGTTGTCGTACCCTCACCTGGACCCTAAACCGTCCCCGTCCCCTAACCCTAACCCTAGCCCGAACCCTAACCCTAACCCTTCCCCGAAGCCTGACCCTCACCCGTCCCCTAATCCTAACCCGTACGCTGACACTAACCCGCGCCCTCACACGTACGCTCCCCCTAAAGCGTTGTCGTACCCTCACCTGGACCCTAAACCGTCCCCGTCCCCTAACCCTAACCCTAGCCCGAACCCTAACCCTAACCCTTCCCCGAAGCCTGACCCTCACCCGTCCCCTAATCCTAACCCGTACGCTGACACTAACCCGCGCCCTCACACGTACGCTCCCCCTACAACGTTGTCGTACCCTCACCTGGACCCTAAACCGTCCCCGTTTCCTAACCCTAACCCTAGCCCGGACCCTAACCCTAACCCTTCCCCGAAGCCTGACCCTCACCCGTCCCCTAATCCTAACCCGTACGCTGACACTAACCCGCGCCCTCACACGTACGCTCCCCCTAAAGCGTTGTCGTACCCTCACCTGGACCCTAAACCGTCCCCGTCCCCTAACCCTAACCCTAGCCCGAACCCTAACCCTAACCCTTCCCCGAAGCCTGACCCTCACCCGTCCCCTAATCCTAACCCGTACGCTGACACTAACCCGCGCCCTCACACGTACGCTCCCCCTAAAGCGTTGTCGTACCCTCACCTGGACCCTAAACCGTCCCCGTCCCCTAACCCTAACCCTAGCCCGAACCCTAACCCTAACCCTTCCCCGAAGCCTGACCCTCACCCGTCCCCTAATCCTAAACCGTACGCTGACACTAAGCCGCGCCCTCACACGTACGCTCCCCCTAAAGCGTTGTCGTACCCTCACCTGGACCCTAAACCGTCCCCGTCCCCTAACCCTAACCCTAGCCCGAACCCTAACCCTAACCCTTCCCCGAAGCCTGACACTCACCCTTCCCCTAATCCTAACCCGTACGCAGACACTAACCCGAGCCCTCACACGTACGCTCCCCCTAAAGCGTTGTCATACCCTCACCTGGACCCTAAACCGTCCCCGTCCCCTAACCCTAACCCTAGCCCGAACCCTAACCCTAACCCTTCGCCGAAGCCTGACCCTCACCCTTCCCCTAATCCTAACACGTACGCTGACACTAACCCGCGCCCTCACACGTACGCTCCCCCTAGAGCGTTGTCGTACACTCACCTGGACCCTAAACCGTCCCCGTCCCCTAACCCTAACCCTAGCCCGAACCTTAACCCTAACCCTTCCCCGAAGCCTGACCCTCACCCGTCCCCTAATCCTAACCCGTACGCTGACACTAACCCGCGCCCTCACACGTACGCTCCCCCTAAAGCGTTGTCGTACCCTCACCTGGACCCTAAACCGTCCCCGTCCCCTAACCCTAACCCTAGCCCGAACCCTAACCCTAACCCTTCCCCGAAGCCTGACCCTCACCCGTCCCCTAATCCTAACCCGTACGCTGACACTAACCCGCGCCCTCACACGTACGCTCCCCCTAAAGCGTTGTCGTACCCTCACCTGGACCCTAAACCGTCCCCGTCCCCTAACCCTAACCCTAGCCCGAACCCTAACCCTAACCCTTCCCCGAAGCCTGACCCTCACCCGTCCCATAATCCTAACCCGTACGCTGACACTAACCCGCGCCCTCACACGTACGCTCCCCCTAAAGCATTGTCGTACCCTCACCTGGACCCTAAACCGTCCCCGTCCCCTAACCCTAACCCTAGACCGAACCCTAACCCTAACCCTTCCCCGAAGCCTGACCCTCACCCGTCCCCTAATCCTAACCCGTACGCTGACACTAACCCGCGCCCTCACACGTACGCTCCCCCTGAAGCGTTGTCGTACCCTCACCTGGACCCTAAACCGTCCCCGTCCCCTAACCCTAACCCTAGACCGAACCCTAACCCTAACCCTTCCCCGAAGCCTGACCCTCACCCGTCCCCTAATCCTAACCCGTACGCTGACACTAACCCGCGCCCTCACACGTACGCTCCCCCTAAAGCGTTGTCGTACCCTCACCTGGACCCTAAACCGTCCCCGTCCCCTAACCCTAACCCTAGCCCGAACCCTAACCCTAACCCTTCCCCGAAGCCTGACCCTCACCCGTCCCCTAATCCTAACCCGTACGCTGACACTAACCCGCGCCCTCACACGTACGCTCCCCCTACAACGTTGTCGTACCCTCACCTGGACCCTAAACCGTCCCCGTTTCCTAACCCTAACCCTAGCCCGGACCCTAACCCTAACCCTTCCCCGAAGCCTGACCCTCACCCGTCCCCTAATCCTAACCCGTACGCTGACACTAACCCGCGCCCTTACACGTACGCTCCCCCTAAAGCGTTGTCGTACCCTCACCTGGACCCTAAACCGTCCCCGTCCCCTAACCCTAACCCTAGCCCGAACCCTAACCCTAACCCTTCCCCGAAGCCTGACCCTCACCCGTCCCCTAATCCTAACCCGTACGCTGACACTAACCCGCGCCCTCACACGTACGCTCCCCCTAAAGCGTTGTCGTACCCTCACCTGGACCCTAAACCGTCCCCGTCCCCTAACCCTAACCCTAGCCCGAACCCTAACCCTAACCCTTCCCCGAAGCCTGACCCTCACCCGTCCCCTAATCCTAACCCGTACGCTGACACTAAGACGCGCCCTCACACGTACGCTCCCCCTAAAGCGTTGTCGTACCCTCACCTGGACCCTAAACCGTCCCCGTCCCCTAACCCTAACCCTAGCCCGAACCCTAACCCTAACCCTTCCCCGAAGCCTGACACTCACCCTTCCCCTAATCCTAACCCGTACGCAGACACTAACCCGAGCCCTCACACGTACGCTCCCCCTAAAGCGTTGTCATACCCTCACCTGGACCCTAAACCGTCCCTGTCCCCTAACCCTAACCTTAGCCCGAACCCTAACCCTAACACTTCCGCGAAGCCTGACCCTCACACTTCCCCTAATCCTAACCCGTACGCTGACACTAACCCGCGCCCTCACACGTACGCTCCCCCTAGAGCGTTGTCGTACCCTCACCTGGACCCTAAACAGTCCCCGTCCCCTAACCCTAACCCTAGCCCGAACCCTAACCCTAACCCTTCCCCGAAGCCTGACCCTCAACCGTCCCCTAATCCTAACCCGTACGCTGACACTAACCCGCGCCCTCACACGTACGCTTCCCCTAAAGCGTTGTCGTACCCTCACCTGGACCCTAAACCGTCCCCGTCCCCTAACCCTAACCCTAGCCCGAACCCTAACCCTAACCCTTCCCCGAAGCCTGACCCTCACCCGTCCCCTAATCCTAACCCGTATGCTGACACTAACCCGCGCCCTCACACGTACGCTCCCCCTAAAGCGTTGTCGTACCCTCACCTGGACCCTAAACCGTCCCCGTCCCCTAACCCTAACCCTAGCCCGAACCCTAACCCTAACCCTTCCCCGAAGCCTGACCCTCACCCGTCCCCTAATCCTAACCCGTACGCTGACACTAACCCGCGCCCTCACACGTACGCTCCCCCTAAAGCGTTGTCGTACCCTCACCTGGACCCTAAACCGTCCCCGTCCCCTAACCCTAACCCTAGCCCGAACCCTAACCCTAACCCTTCCCCGAAGCCTGACCCTCACCCGTCCCCTAATCCTAACCCGTACGCTGACACTAACCCGCGCCCTCACACGTACGCTCCCCCTAAAGCGTTGTCGTACCCTCACCTGGACCCTAAACCGTCCCCGTCCCCTAACCCTAACCCTAGCCCGAACCCTAACCCTAACCCTTCCCCGAAGCCTGACCCTCACCCGTCCCCTAATCCTAACCCGTACGCTGACACTAACCCGCGCCCTCACACGTACGCTCCCCCTACAACGTTGTCGTACCCTCACCTGGACCCTAAACCGTCCCCGTTTCCTAACCCTAACCCTAGCCCGGACCCTAACCCTAACCCTTCCCCGAAGCCTGACCCTCACCCGTCCCCTAATCCTAACCCGTACGCTGACACTAACCCGCGCCCTCACACGTACGCTCCCCCTAAAGCGTTGTCGTACCCTCACCTGGACCCTAAACCGTCCCCGTCCCCTAACCCTAACCCTAGCCCAAACCCTAACCCTAACCCTTCCCCGAAGCCTGACCCTCACCCGTCCCCTAATCCTAACCCGTACGCTGACACTAACCCGCGCCCTCACACGTACGCTCCCCCTAAAGCGTTGTCGTACCCTCACCTGGACCCTAAACCGTCCCCGTCCCCTAACCCTAACCCTAGCCCTTACCCTAACCCTAACACTTCCCCGAAGCCTGACCCTCACCCGTCCCCTAATCCTAACCCGTACGCTGACACTAACCCGCGCCCTCACACGTACGCTCCCCCTAAAGCGTTGTCGTACCCTCACCTGGACCCTAAACCGTCCCCGTCCCCTAACCCTATCCCTAGCCCGAACCCTAACCCTAACCCTTCCCCGAAGCCTGACCCTCACCCGTCCCCTAATCCTAACCCGTACGCTGACACTAACCCGCGCCCTCACACGTACGCTCCCCCTAAAGCGTTGTCGTACCCTCACCTGCACCCTAAACCGTCCCCGTCCCCTAACCCTAATCCTAGCCCGAACCCTAACCCTAACCCTTCCCCGAAGCCTGACCCTCACCCGTCCCCTAATCCTAACCCGTACGCTGACACTAACCCGCGCCCTCACACGTATGCTCCCCCTAAAGCGTTGTCGTACCCTCACCTGGACCCTAAACCGTCCCCGTCCCCTAACCCTAACCCTAGCCCGAACCCTAACCCTAACCCTTCCCCGAAGCCTGACCCTCACCCGTCCCCTAATCCTAACCCGTACGCTGACACTAACCCGCGCCCTCACACGTACGCTCCCCCTAAAGCGTTGTCGTACCCTCACCTGGACCCTAAACCGTCCCCGTCCCCTAACCCTAACCCTAGCCCGAACCCTAACCCTAACTCTTCCCCGAAGCCTGACCCTCACCCGTCCCATAATCCTAACCCGTACGCTGACACTAACCCGCGCCCTCACACGTACGCTCCCCCTAAAGCATTGTCGTACCCTCACCTGGACCCTAAACCGTCCCCGTCCCCTAACCCTAACCCTAGACCGAACCCTAACCCTAACCCTTCCCCGAAGCCTGACCCTCACCCGTCCCCTAATCCTAACCCGTACGCTGACACTAACCCGCGCCCTCACACGTACGCTCCCCCTGAAGCGTTGTCGTACCCTCACCTGGACCCTAAACCGTCCCCGTCCCCTAACCCTAACCCTAGCCCGAACCCTAACCCTAACCCTTCCCCGAAGCCTGACCCTCACCCGTCCCCTAATCCTAACCCGTACGCTGACACTAACCCGCGCCCTCACACGTACGCTCCCCCTGAAGCGTTGTCGTACCCTCACCTGGACCCTAAACCGTCCCCGTCCCCTAACCCTAACCCTAGCCCGAACCCTAACCCTAACCCTTCCCCGAAGCCTGACCCTCACCCGTCCCCTAATCCTAACCCGTACGCTGACACTAACCCACGCCCTCACACGTACGCTCCCCCTGAAGCGTTGTCGTACCCTCACCTGGACCCTAAACCGTCCCCGTCCCCTAACCCTAACCCTAGCCCGAACCCTAACCCTAACCCTTCCCCGAAGCCTGACCCTCACCCGTCCCCTAATCCTAACCCGTACGCTGACACTAACCCGCGCCCTCACACGTACGCTCCCCCTACAACGTTGTCGTACCCTCACCTGGACCCTAAACCGTCCCCGTTTCCTAACCCTAACCCTAGCCCGGACCCTAACCCTAACCCTTCCCCGAAGCCTGACCCTCACCCGTCCCCTAATCCTAACCCGTACGCTGACACTAACCCGCGCCCTCACACGTACGCTCCCCCTAAAGCGTTGTCGTACCCTCACCTGGACCCTAAACCGTCCCCGTCCCCTAACCCTAACCCTAGCCCAAACCCTAACCCTAACCCTTCCCCGAAGCCTGACCCTCACCCGTCCCCTAATCCTAACCCGTACGCTGACACTAACCCGCGCCCTCACACGTACGCTCCCCCTAAAGCGTTGTCGTACCCTCACCTGGACCCTAAACCGTCCCCGTCCCCTAACCCTAACCCTAGCCCTTACCCTAACCCTAACACTTCCCCGAAGCCTGACCCTCACCCGTCCCCTAATCCTAACCCTTACGCTGACACTAACCCGCGCCCTCACACGTACGCTCCCCCTAAAGCGTTGTCGTACCCTCACCTGGACCCTAAACCGTCCCCGTCCCCTAACCCTATCCCTAGCCCGAACCCTAACCCTAACCCTTCCCCGAAGCCTGACCCTCACCCGTCCCCTAATCCTAACCCGTACGCTGACACTAACCCGCGCCCTCACACGTACGCTCCCCCTAAAGCGTTGTCGTACCCTCACCTGCACCCTAAACCGTCCCCGTCCCCTAACCCTAATCCTAGCCCGAACCCTAACCCTAACCCTTCCCCGAAGCCTGACCCTCACCCGTCCCCTAATCCTAACCCGTACGCTGACACTAACCCGCGCCCTCACACGTATGCTCCCCCTAAAGCGTTGTCGTACCCTCACCTGGACCCTAAACCGTCCCCGTCCCCTAACCCTAACCCTAGCCCGGACCCTAACCCTAACCCTTCCCCGAAGCCTGACCCTCACCCGTCCCCTAATCCTAACCCGTACGCTGACACTAACCCGCGCCCTCACACGTACGCTCCCCCTAAAGCGTTGTCGTACCCTCACCTGGACCCTAAACCGTCCCCGTCCCCTAACCCTAACCCTAGCCCAAACCCTAACCCTAACCCTTCCCCGAAGCCTGACCCTCACCCGTCCCCTAATCCTAACCCGTACGCTGACACTAACCCGCGCCCTCACACGTACGCTCCCCCTAAAGCGTTGTCGTACCCTCACCTGGACCCTAAACCGTCCCCGTCCCCTAACCCTAACCCTAGCCCTTACCCTAACCCTAACACTTCCCCGAAGCCTGACCCTCACCCGTCCCCTAATCCTAACCCGTACGCTGACACTAACCCGCGCCCTCACACGTACGCTCCCCCTAAAGCGTTGTCGTACCCTCACCTGGACCCTAAACCGTCCCCGTCCCCTAACCCTATCCCTAGCCCGAACCCTAACCCTAACCCTTCCCCGAAGCCTGACCCTCACCCGTCCCCTAATCCTAACCCGTACGCTGACACTAACCCGCGCCCTCACACGTACGCTCCCCCTAAAGCGTTGTCGTACCCTCACCTGCACCCTAAACCGTCCCCGTCCCCTAACCCTAATCCTAGCCCGAACCCTAACCCTAACCCTTCCCCGAAGCCTGACCCTCACCCGTCCCCTAATCCTAACCCGTACGCTGACACTAACCCGCGCCCTCACACGTATGCTCCCCCTAAAGCGTTGTCGTACCCTCACCTGGACCCTAAACCGTCCCCGTCCCCTAACCCTAACCCTAGCCCGAACCCTAACCCTAACCCTTCCCCGAAGCCTGACCCTCACCCGTCCCCTAATCCTAACCCGTACGCTGACACTAACCCGCGCCCTCACACGTACGCTCCCCCTAAAGCGTTGTCGTACCCTCACCTGGACCCTAAACCGTCCCCGTCCCCTAACCCTAACCCTAGCCCGAACCCTAACCCTAACTCTTCCCCGAAGCCTGACCCTCACCCGTCCCATAATCCTAACCCGTACGCTGACACTAACCCGCGCCCTCACACGTACGCTCCCCCTAAAGCATTGTCGTACCCTCACCTGGACCCTAAACCGTCCCCGTCCCCTAACCCTAACCCTAGACCGAACCCTAACCCTAACCCTTCCCCGAAGCCTGACCCTCACCCGTCCCCTAATCCTAACCCGTACGCTGACACTAACCCGCGCCCTCACACGTACGCTCCCCCTGAAGCGTTGTCGTACCCTCACCTGGACCCTAAACCGTCCCCGTCCCCTAACCCTAACCCTAGCCCGAACCCTAACCCTAACCCTTCCCCGAAGCCTGACCCTCACCCGTCCCCTAATCCTAACCCGTACGCTGACACTAACCCGCGCCCTCACACGTACGCTCCCCCTGAAGCGTTGTCGTACCCTCACCTGGACCCTAAACCGTCCCCGTCCCCTAACCCTAACCCTAGCCCGAACCCTAACCCTAACCCTTCCCCGAAGCCTGACCCTCACCCGTCCCCTAATCCTAACCCGTACGCTGACACTAACCCACGCCCTCACACGTACGCTCCCCCTGAAGCGTTGTCGTACCCTCACCTGGACCCTAAACCGTCCCCGTCCCCTAACCCTAACCCTAGCCCGAACCCTAACCCTAACCCTTCCCCGAAGCCTGACCCTCACCCGTCCCCTAATCCTAACCCGTACGCTGACACTAACCCGCGCCCTCACACGTACGCTCCCCCTACAACGTTGTCGTACCCTCACCTGGACCCTAAACCGTCCCCGTTTCCTAACCCTAACCCTAGCCCGGACCCTAACCCTAACCCTTCCCCGAAGCCTGACCCTCACCCGTCCCCTAATCCTAACCCGTACGCTGACACTAACCCGCGCCCTCACACGTACGCTCCCCCTAAAGCGTTGTCGTACCCTCACCTGGACCCTAAACCGTCCCCGTCCCCTAACCCTAACCCTAGCCCGAACCCTAACCCTAACCCTTCCCCGAAGCCTGACCCTCACCCGTCCCCTAATCCTAACCCGTACGCTGACACTAACCCGCGCCCTCACACGTACGCTCCCCCTACAACGTTGTCGTACCCTCACCTGGACCCTAAACCGTCCCCGTTTCCTAACCCTAACCCTAGCCCGGACCCTAACCCTAACCCTTCCCCGAAGCCTGACCCTCACCCGTCCCCTAATCCTAACCCGTACGCTGACACTAACCCGCGCCCTCACACGTACGCTCCCCCTAAAGCGTTGTCGTACCCTCACCTGGACCCTAAACCGTCCCCGTCCCCTAACCCTAACCCTAGCCCAAACCCTAACCCTAACCCTTCCCCGAAGCCTGACCCTCACCCGTCCCCTAATCCTAACCCGTACGCTGACACTAACCCGCGCCCTCACACGTACGCTCCCCCTAAAGCGTTGTCGTACCCTCACCTGGACCCTAAACCGTCCCCGTCCCCTAACCCTAACCCTAGCCCTTACCCTAACCCTAACACTTCCCCGAAGCCTGACCCTCACCCGTCCCCTAATCCTAACCCGTACGCTGACACTAACCCGCGCCCTCACACGTACGCTCCCCCTAAAGCGTTGTCGTACCCTCACCTGGACCCTAAACCGTCCCCGTCCCCTAACCCTATCCCTAGCCCGAACCCTAACCCTAACCCTTCCCCGAAGCCTGACCCTCACCCGTCCCCTAATCCTAACCCGTACGCTGACACTAACCCGCGCCCTCACACGTACGCTCCCCCTAAAGCGTTGTCGTACCCTCACCTGCACCCTAAACCGTCCCCGTCCCCTAACCCTAATCCTAGCCCGAACCCTAACCCTAACCCTTCCCCGAAGCCTGACCCTCACCCGTCCCCTAATCCTAACCCGTACGCTGACACTAACCCGCGCCCTCACACGTATGCTCCCCCTAAAGCGTTGTCGTACCCTCACCTGGACCCTAAACCGTCCCCGTCCCCTAACCCTAACCCTAGCCCGAACCCTAACCCTAACCCTTCCCCGAAGCCTGACCCTCACCCGTCCCCTAATCCTAACCCGTACGCTGACACTAACCCGCGCCCTCACACGTACGCTCCCCCTAAAGCGTTGTCGTACCCTCACCTGGACCCTAAACCGTCCCCGTCCCCTAACCCTAACCCTAGCCCGAACCCTAACCCTAACTCTTCCCCGAAGCCTGACCCTCACCCGTCCCATAATCCTAACCCGTACGCTGACACTAACCCGCGCCCTCACACGTACGCTCCCCCTAAAGCATTGTCGTACCCTCACCTGGACCCTAAACCGTCCCCGTCCCCTAACCCTAACCCTAGACCGAACCCTAACCCTAACCCTTCCCCGAAGCCTGACCCTCACCCGTCCCCTAATCCTAACCCGTACGCTGACACTAACCCGCGCCCTCACACGTACGCTCCCCCTGAAGCGTTGTCGTACCCTCACCTGGACCCTAAACCGTCCCCGTCCCCTAACCCTAACCCTAGCCCGAACCCTAACCCTAACCCTTCCCCGAAGCCTGACCCTCACCCGTCCCCTAATCCTAACCCGTACGCTGACACTAACCCGCGCCCTCACACGTACGCTCCCCCTGAAGCGTTGTCGTACCCTCACCTGGACCCTAAACCGTCCCCGTCCCCTAACCCTAACCCTAGCCCGAACCCTAACCCTAACCCTTCCCCGAAGCCTGACCCTCACCCGTCCCCTAATCCTAACCCGTACGCTGACACTAACCCGCGCCCTCACACGTACGCTCCCCCTACAACGTTGTCGTACCCTCACCTGGACCCTAAACCGTCCCCGTTTCCTAACCCTAACCCTAGCCCGGACCCTAACCCTAACCCTTCCCCGAAGCCTGACCCTCACCCGTCCCCTAATCCTAACCCGTACGCTGACACTAACCCGCGCCCTCACACGTACGCTCCCCCTAAAGCGTTGTCGTACCCTCACCTGGACCCTAAACCGTCCCCGTCCCCTAACCCTAACCCTAGCCCAAACCCTAACCCTAACCCTTCCCCGAAGCCTGACCCTCACCCGTCCCCTAATCCTAACCCGTACGCTGACACTAACCCGCGCCCTCACACGTACGCTCCCCCTAAAGCGTTGTCGTACCCTCACCTGGACCCTAAACCGTCCCCGTCCCCTAACCCTAACCCTAGCCCTTACCCTAACCCTAACACTTCCCCGAAGCCTGACCCTCACCCGTCCCCTAATCCTAACCCTTACGCTGACACTAACCCGCGCCCTCACACGTACGCTCCCCCTAAAGCGTTGTCGTACCCTCACCTGGACCCTAAACCGTCCCCGTCCCCTAACCCTATCCCTAGCCCGAACCCTAACCCTAACCCTTCCCCGAAGCCTGACCCTCACCCGTCCCCTAATCCTAACCCGTACGCTGACACTAACCCGCGCCCTCACACGTACGCTCCCCCTAAAGCGTTGTCGTACCCTCACCTGCACCCTAAACCGTCCCCGTCCCCTAACCCTAATCCTAGCCCGAACCCTAACCCTAACCCTTCCCCGAAGCCTGACCCTCACCCGTCCCCTAATCCTAACCCGTACGCTGACACTAACCCGCGCCCTCACACGTATGCTCCCCCTAAAGCGTTGTCGTACCCTCACCTGGACCCTAAACCGTCCCCGTCCCCTAACCCTAACCCTAGCCCGAACCCTAACCCTAACCCTTCCCCGAAGCCTGACCCTC
Source organism: Globicephala melas (assembly GCF_963455315.2). Taxonomy (NCBI): domain Eukaryota; kingdom Metazoa; phylum Chordata; class Mammalia; order Artiodactyla; family Delphinidae; genus Globicephala; species Globicephala melas. The sequence goes on from NW_027207604.1 coordinate 89,529, forward strand.
ACCCGTCCCCTAATCCTAACCCGTACGCTGACACTAACCCGCGCCCTCACACGTACGCTCCCCCTAAAGCGTTGTCGTACCCTCACCTGGACCCTAAACCGTCCCCGTCCCCTAACCCTAACCCTAGCCCGAACCCTAACCCTAACTCTTCCCCGAAGCCTGACCCTCACCCGTCCCATAATCCTAACCCGTACGCTGACACTAACCCGCGCCCTCACACGTACGCTCCCCCTAAAGCATTGTCGTACCCTCACCTGGACCCTAAACCGTCCCCGTCCCCTAACCCTAACCCTAGACCGAACCCTAACCCTAACCCTTCCCCGAAGCCTGACCCTCACCCGTCCCCTAATCCTAACCCGTACGCTGACACTAACCCGCGCCCTCACACGTACGCTCCCCCTGAAGCGTTGTCGTACCCTCACCTGGACCCTAAACCGTCCCCGTCCCCTAACCCTAACCCTAGCCCGAACCCTAACCCTAACCCTTCCCCGAAGCCTGACCCTCACCCGTCCCCTAATCCTAACCCGTACGCTGACACTAACCCACGCCCTCACACGTACGCTCCCCCTGAAGCGTTGTCGTACCCTCACCTGGACCCTAAACCGTCCCCGTCCCCTAACCCTAACCCTAGCCCGAACCCTAACACTAACCCTTCCCCGAAGCCTGACCCTCACCCGTCCCCTAATCCTAACCCGTACGCTGACACTAACCCGCGCCCTCACACGTACGCTCCCCCTAAAGCGTTGTCGTACCCTCACCTGGACCCTAAACCGTCCCCGTCCCCTAACCCTAACCCTAGCCCGAACCCTAACCCTAACCCTTCCCCGAAGCCTGACCCTCACCCGTCCCCTAATCCTAACCCGTACGCTGACACTAAGCCGCGCCCTCACACGTACGCTCCCCCTAAAGCGTTGTCGTACCCTCACCTGGACCCTAAACCGTCCCCGTCCCCTAACCCTAACCCTAGCCCGAACTCTAACCCTAACCCTTCCCCGAAGCCTGACACTCACCCTTCCCCTAATCCTAACCCGTACGCAGACACTAACCCGAGCCCTCACACGTACGCTCCCCCTAAAGCGTTGTCGTACCCTCACCTGGACCCTAAACCGTCCCTGTCCCCTAACCCTAACCTTAGCCCGAACCCTAACCCTAACACTTCCGCGAAGCCTGACCCTCACCCTTCCCCTAATCCTAACCCGTACGCTGACACTAACCCGCGCCCTCACACGTACGCTCCCCCTAGAGCGTTGTCGTACCCTCACCTGGACCCTAAACCGTCCCCGTCCCCTAACCCTAACCCTAGCCCGAACCCTAACCCTAACCCTTCCCCGAAGCATGACCCTCAACCGTCCCCTAATCCTAACCCGTACGCTGACACTAACCCGCGCCCTCACACGTACGCTCCCCCTAAAGCGTTGTCGTACCCTCACCTGGACCCTAAACCGTCCCCGTCCCCTAACCCTAACACTAGCCCGAACCCTAACCCTAACCCTTCCCCGAAGCCTGACCCTCACCCGTCCCCTAATCCTAACCCGTACGCTGACACTAACCCGCGCCCTCACACGTACGCTCCCCCTAAAGCGTTGTCGTACCCTCACCTGGACCCTAAACCGTCCCCGTCCCCTAACCCTAACCCTAGCCCGAACCCTAACCCTAACCCTTCCCCGAAGCCTGACCCTCACCCGTCCCCTAATCCTAACCCGTACGCTGACACTAACCCGCGCCCTCACACGTACGCTCCCCCTAAAGCGTTGTCGTACCCTCACCTGGACCCTAAACCGTCCCCGTCCCCTAACCCTAACCCTAGCCCGAACCCTAACCCTAACCCTTCCCCGAAGCCTGACCCTCACCCGTCCCCTAATCCTAACCCGTACGCTGACACTAACCCGCGCCCTCACACGTACGCTCCCCCTAAAGCGTTGTCGTACCCTCACCTGGACCCTAAACCGTCCCCGTCCCCTAACCCTAACCCTAGCCCGAACCCTAACCCTAACCCTTCCCCGAAGCCTGACCCTCACCCGTCCCCTAATCCTAACCCGTACGCTGACACTAAGCCGCGCCCTCACACGTACGCTCCCCCTAAAGCGTTGTCGTACCCTCACCTGGACCCTAAACCGTCCCCGTCCCCTAACCCTAACCCTAGCCCGAACCCTAACCCTAACCCTTCCCCGAAGCCTGACCCTCACCCGTCCCCTAATCCTAACCCGTACGCTGACACTAAGCCGCGCCCTCACACGTACGCTCCCCCTAAAGCGTTGTCGTACCCTCACCTGGACCCTAAACCGTCCCCGTCCCCTAACCCTAACCCTAGCCTGAACCCTAACCCTAACCCTTCCCCGAAGCCTGACCCTCACCCGTCCCCTAATCCTAACCCGTACGCTGACACTAACCCGCGCCCTCACACGTACGCTCCCCCTAAAGCGTTGTCGTACCCTCACCTGGACCCTAAACCGTCCCCGTCCCCTAACCCTAACCCTAGCCCGAACCCTAACCCTAACCCTTCCCCGAAGCCTGACCCTCACCCGTCCCCTAATCCTAACCCGTACGCTGACACTAAGCCGCGCCCTCACACGTACGCTCCCCCTAAAGCGTTGTCGTACCCTCACCTGGACCCTAAACCGTCCCCGTCCCCTAACCCTAACCCTAGCCCGAACCCTAACCCTAACCCTTCCCCGAAGCCTGACCCTCACCCGTCCCCTAATCCTAACCCGTACGCTGACACTAAGCCGCGCCCTCACACGTACGCTCCCCCTAAAGAGTTGTCGTACCCTCACCTGGACCCTAAACCGTCCCCGTCCCCTAACCCTAACCCTAGCCCGAACCCTAACCCTAACCCTTCCCCGAAGCCTGACACTCACCCGTCCCCTAATCCTAACCCGTACGCTGACACTAACCCGCGCCCTCACACGTACGCTCCCCCTAAAGCGTTGTCGTACCCTCACCTGGACCCTAAACCGTCCCCGTCCCCTAACCCTAACCCTAGCCCGAACCCTAACCCTAACCCTTCCCCGAAGCCTGACCCTCACCCGTCCCCTAATCCTAACCCGTACGCTGACACTAAGCCGCGCCCTCACACGTACGCTCCCCCTAAAGCGTTGTCGTACCCTCACCTGGACCCTAAACCGTCCCCGTCCCCTAACCCTAACCCTAGCCCGAACCCTAACCCTAACACTTCCCCGAAGCCTGACCCTCACCCGTCCCCTAATCCTAACCCGTACGCTGACACTAAGCCGCGCCCTCACACGTACGCTCCCCCTAAAGCGTTGTCGTACCCTCACCTGGACCCTAAACCGTCCCCGTCCCCTAACCCTAACCCTAGCCCGAACCCTAACCCTAACCCTTCCCCGAAGCCTGACCCTCACCCGTCCCCTAATCCTAACCCTTACGCTGACACTAACCCGCCCCCTCACACGTACGCTCTCCCTAGAGCGTTGTCGTACCCTCACCTGGACCCTAAACCGTCCCCGTCCCCTAACCCTAACCCTAGCCCGAACCTTAACCCTAACCCTTCCCCGAAGCCTGACCCTCACCCGTCCCATAATCCTAACCCGTACGCTGACACTAACCCGCGCCCTCACACGTACGCTCCCCCTAAAGCGTTGTCGTACCCTCACCTGGACCCTAAACCGTCCCCGTCCCCTAACCCTAACCCTAGCCCGAACCCTAACCCTAACCCTTCCCCGAAGCCTGACCCTCACCCGTCCCCTAATCCTAACCCGTACGCTGACACTAACCCGCGCTCTCACACGTACGCTCCCCCTAAAGCGTTGTCGTACCCTCACCTGGACCCTAAACCGTCCCCGTCCCCTAACCCTATCCCTAGCCCGAACCCTAACCCTAACCCTTCCCCGAAGCCTGACCCTCACCCGTCCCCTAATCCTAACCCGTACGCTGACACTAACCCGCGCCCTCACACGTACGCTCCCCCTAAAGCGTTGTCGTACCCTCACCTGGACCCTAAACCGTCCCCGTCCCCTAACCCTAACCCTAGCCCGAACCCTAACCCTAACCCTTCCCCGAAGCCTGACCCTCACCCGTCCCCTAATCCTAACCCGTACGCTGACACTAACCCGCGCCCTCACACGTATGCTCCCCCTAAAGCGTTGTCGTACCCTCACCTGGACCCTAAACCGTCCCCGTCCCCTAACCCTAACCCTAGCCCGAACCCTAACCCTAACCCTTCCCCGAAGCCTGACCCTCACCCGTCCCCTAATCCTAACCCGTACGCTGACACTAACCCGCGCCCTCACACGTACGCTCCCCCTAAAGCGTTGTCGTACCCTCACCTGGACCCTAAACCGTCCCCGTCCCCTAACCCTAACCCTAGCCCGAACCCTAACCCTAACCCTTCCCCGAAGCCTGACCCTCACCCGTCCCCTAATCCTAACCCGTACGCTGACACTAACCCGCGCCCTCACACGTACGCTCCCCCTAAAGCGTTGTCGTACCCTCACCTGGACCCTAAACCTTCCCCGTCCCCTAACCCTAACCCTAGCCCGAACCCTAACCCTAACCCTTCCCCGAAGCCTGACCCTCACCCGTCCCCTAATCCTAACCCGTACGCTGACACTAACCCGCGCCCTCACACGTACGCTCCCCCTAAAGCGTTGTCGTACCCTCACCTGGACCCTAAACCGTCCCCGTCCCCTAACCCTAACCCTAGCCCGAACCCTAACCCTAACCCTTCCCCGAAGCCTGACCCTCACCCGTCCCCTAATCCTAACCCGTACGCTGACACTAACCCGCGCCCTCACACGTACGCTCCCCCTAAAGCGTTGTCGTACCCTCACCTGGACCCTAAACCGTCCCCGTCCCCTAACCCTAACCCTAGCCCGAACCCTAACCCTAACCCTTCCCCGAAGCCTGACCCTCACCCGTCCCCTAATCCTAACCCGTACGCTGACACTAAGCCGCGCCCTCACACGTACGCTCCCCCTAAAGCGCTGTCGTACCCTCACCTGGACCCTAAACCGTCCCCGTCCCCTAACCCTAACCCTAGCCCGAACCCTAACCCTAACCCTTCCCCGAAGCCTGACACTCACCCTTCCCCTAATCCTAACCCGTACGCAGACACTAACCCGAGCCCTCACACGTACGCTCCCCCTAAAGCGTTGTCGTACCCTCACCTGGACCCTAAACCGTCCCTGTCCCCTAACCCTAACCTTAGCCCGAACCCTAACCCTAACACTTCCGCGAAGCCTGACCCTCACCCTTCCCCTAATCCTAACCCGTACGCTGACACTAACCCGCGCCCTCACACGTACGCTCCCCCTAGAGCGTTGTCGTACCCTCACCTGGACCCTAAACCGTCCCCGTCCCCTAACCCTAACCCTAGCCCGAACCCTAACCGTAACCCTTCCCCGAAGCCTGACCCTCAACCGTCCCCTAATCCTAACCCGTACGCTGACACTAACCCGCGCCCTCACATGTACGCTCCCCCTAAAGCGTTGTCGTACCCTCACCTGGACCCTAAACCGTCCCCGTCCCCTAACCCTAACCCTAGCCCGAACCCTAACCCTAACCCTTCCCCGAAGCCTGACCCTCACCCGTCCCCTTATCCTAACCCGTACGCTGACACTAACCCGCGCCCTCACACGTACGCTCCCCCTAAAGCGTTGTCGTACCCTCACCTGGACCCTAAACCGTCCCCGTCCCCTAACCCTAACCCTAGCCCGAACCCTAACCCTAACCCTTCCCCGAAGCCTGACCCTCACCCGTCCCCTAATCCTAACCCGTACGCTGACACTAACCCGCGCCCTCACACGTACGCTCTCCCTAGAGCGTTGTCGTACCCTCACCTGGACCCTAAACCGTCCCCGTCCCCTAACCCTAACCCTAGCCCGAACCTTAACCCTAACCCTTCCCCGAAGCCTGACCCTCACCCGTCCCATAATCCTAACCCGTACGCTGACACTAACCCGCGCCCTCACACGTACGCTCCCCCTAAAGCGTTGTCGTACCCTCACCTGGACCCTAAACCGTCCCCGTCCCCTAACCCTAACCCTAGCCCGAACCCTAACACTAACACTTCCCCGAAGCCTGACCCTCACCCATCCCCTAATCCTAACCCGTACGCTGACACTAACCCGCGCCCTCACACGTACGCTCCCCCTACAACGTTGTCGTACCCTCACCTGGACCCTAAACCGTCCCCGTTTCCTAACCCTAACCCTAGCCCGAACCCTAACCCTAACCCTTCCCCGAAGCCTGACCCTCACCCGTCCCCTAATCCTAACCCGTACGCTGACACTAACCCGCGCCCTCACACGTACGCTCCCCCTAAATCGTTGTCGTACCCTCACCTGGACCCTAAACCGTCCCCGTCCCCTAACCCTAACCCTAGCCCGTACCCTAACCCTAACCCTTCCCCAAAGCCTGACCCTCACCCGTCCCCTAATCCTAACCCGTACGCTGACACTAACCCGCGCCCTCACACGTACGCTCCCCCTAAAGCGTTGTCGTACCCTCACCTGGACCCTAAACCGTCCCCGTCCCCTAACCCTAACCCTAGCCCGAACCCTAACCCTAACCCTTCCCCGAAGCCTGACCCTCACCCGTCCCCTAATCCTAACCCGTACGCTGACACTAACCCGCGCCCTCACACGTACGCTCCCCCTAAAGCGTTGTCGTACCCTCACCTGGACCCTAAACCGTCCCCGTCCCCTAACCCTAACCGTAGCCCGAACCCTAACCCTAACCCTTCCCCGAAGCCTGACCCTCACCCGTCCCCTAATCCTAACCCGTACGCTGACACTAACCCGCGCCCTCACACGTACGCTCCCCCTAAAGCGTTGTCGTACCCTCACCTGGACCCTAAACCGTCCCCGTCCCCTAACCCTAACCCTAGCCCGAACCCTAACCCTAACCCTTCCCCGAAGCCTGACCCTCACCCGTCCCCTAATCCTAACCCGTACGCTGACACTAAGCCGCGCCCTCACACGTACGCTCCCCCTAAAGCGTTGTCGTACCCTCACCTGGACCCTAAACCGTCCCCGTCCCCTAACCCTAACCCTAGCCCGAACCCTAACCCTAACCCTTCCCCGAAGCCTGACACCCACCCGTCCCCTAATCCTAACCCGTACGCTGACACTAACCCGCGCCCTCACTCGTACGCTCCCCCTAAAGCGTTGTCGTACCCTCACCTGGACCCTAAACCGTCCCCGTCCCCTAACCCTAACCCTAGCCCGAACCCTAACCCTAACCCTTCCCCGAAGCCTGACCCTCACCCGTCCCCTAATCCTAACCCGTACGCTGACACTAACCCGCGCCCTCACACGTACGTTCCCCCTAAAGCGTTGTCGTACCCTCACCTGGACCCTAAACCGTCCCCGTCCCCTAACCCTAACCTTAGCCCGAACCCTAACCCTAACCCTTCCGCGAAGCCTGACCCTCACCCTTCCCCTAATCCTAACACGTACGCTGACACTAACCCGCGCCCTCACACGTACGCTCCCCCTAGAGCGTTGTCGTACACTCACCTGGACCCTAAACCGTCCCCGTCCCCTAACCCTAACCCTAGCCCGAACCTTAACCCTAACCCTTCCCCGAAGCCTGACCCTCACCCGTCCCCTAATCCTAACCCGTACGCTGACACTAACCCGCGCCCTCACACGTACACTCCCCCTAGAGCGTTGTCGTACCCTCACCTGGACCCTAAACCGTCCCCGTCCCCTAACCCTAACCCTAGCCCGAACCCTAACCCTAACCCTTCCCCGAAGCCTGACCCTCACCCGTCCCCTAATCCTAACCCGTACGCTGACACTAACCCGCGCCCTCACACGTACGCTCCCCCTAAAGCGTTGTCGTACCCTCACCTGGACCCTAAACCGTCCCCGTCCCCTAACCCTAACCCTAGCCCGAACCCTAACCCTAACCCTTCCCCGAAGCCTGACCCTCACCCGTCCCCTAATCCTAACCCGTACGCTGACACTAACCCGCGCCCTCACACGTACGCTCCCCCTAAAGCGTTGTCGTACCCTCACCTGGACCCTAAACCGTCCCCGTCCCCTAACCCTAACCCTAGCCCGAACCCTAACCCTAACCCTTCCCCGAAGCCTGACCCTCACCCGTCCCCTAATCCTAACCCGTACGCTGACACTAACCCGCGCCCTCACACGTACGCTCCCCCTAAAGCGTTGTCGTACCCTCACCTGGACCCTAAACCGTCCCCGTCCCCTAACCCTAACCCTAGCCCGAACCCTAACCCTAACCCTTCCCCGAAGCCTGACCCTCACCCGTCCCCTAATCCTAACCCGTACGCTGACACTAACCCGCGCCCTCACACGTACGCTCCCCCTGAAGCGTTGTCGTACCCTCACCTGGACCCTAAACCGTCCCCGTCCCCTAACCCTAACCCTAGCCCGAACCCTAACCCTAACCCTTCCCCGAAGCCTGACCCTCACCCGTCCCCTAATCCTAACCCGTACGCTGACACTAAGCCGCGCCCTCACACGTACGCTCCCCCTAAAGCGTTGTCGTACCCTCACCTGGACCCTAAACCGTCCCCGTCCCCTAACCCTAACCCTAGCCCGAACCCTAACCCTAACCCTTCCCCGAAGCCTGACCCTCACCCGTCCCCTAATCCTAACCCGTACGCTGACACTAACCCGCGCCCTCACACGTACGCTCCCCCTAAAGCGTTGTCGTACCCTCACCTGGACTCTAAACCGTCCCCGTCCCCTAACCCTAACCCTAGCCCGAACCCTAACCCTAACCCTTCCCCGAAGCCTGACCCTCACCCGTCCCCTAATCCTAACCCGTACGCTGACACTAACCCGCGCCCTCACACGTACGCTCCCCCTAAAGCGTTGTCGTACCCTCACCTGGACCCTAAACCGTCCCCGTCCCCTAACCCTAACCCTAGCCCGAACCCTAACCCTAACCCTTCCCCGAAGCCTGACCCTCACCCGTCCCCTAATCCTAACCCGTACGCTGACACTAACCCGCGCCCTCACACGTACGCTCCCCCTAAAGCGTTGTCGTACCCTCACCTGGACCCTAAACCGTCCCCGTCCCCTAACCCTAACCCTAGCCCGAACCCTAACCCTAACCCTTCCCCGAAGCCTGACCCTCACCCGTCCCCTAATCCTAACCCGTACGCTGACACTAACCCGCGCCCTCACACGTACGCTCCCCCTAAAGCGTTGTCGTACCCTCACCTGGACCCTAAACCGTCCCCGTCCCCTAACCCTAACCCTAGCCCGAACCCTAACCCTAACCCTTCCCCGAAGCCTGACCCTCACCCGTCCCCTAATCCTAACCCGTACGCTGACACTAACCCGCGCCCTCACACGTACGCTCCCCCTAAAGCGTTGTCGTACCCTCACCTGGACCCTAAACCGTCCCCGTCCCCTAACCCTAACCCTAGCCCGAACCCTAACCCTAACCCTTCCCCGAAGCCTGACCCTCACCCGTCCCCTAATCCTAACCCGTACGCTGACACTAACCCGCGCCCTCACACGTACGCTCCCCCTAAAGCGTTGTCGTACCCTCACCTGGACCCTAAACCGTCCCCGTCCCCTAACCCTAACCCTAGCCCGAACCCTAACCCTAACCCTTCCCCGAAGCCTGACCCTCACCCGTCCCCTAATCCTAACCCGTACGCTGACACTAACCCGCGCCCTCACACGTACGCTCCCCCTAAAGCGTTGTCGTACACTCACCTGGACCCTAAACCGTCCCCGTCCCCTAACCCTAACCCTAGCCCGAACCGTAACCGTAACCCTTCCCCGAAGCCTGACCCTCACCCGTCCCCTAATCCTAACCCGTACGCTGACACTAACCCGCGCCCTCACACGTACGCTCCCCCTAAAGCGTTGTCGTACCCTCACCTGGACCCTAAACCTTCCCCGTCCCCTAACCCTAACCCTAGACCGAACCCTAACCGTAACCCTTCCCCGAAGCCTGACCCTCACCCGTCCCCTAATCCTAACCCGTACGCTGACACTAACCCGCGCCCTCACACGTACGCTCCCCCTAAAGCGTTGTCGTACCCTCACCTGGACCCTAAACCGACCCCGTCCCCTAACCCTAACCCTAGCCCGAACCGTAACCGTAACCCTTCCCCGAAGCCTGACCCTCACCCGTCCCCTAATCCTAACCCGTACGCTGAAACTAACCCGCGCCCTCACACGTACGCTCCCCCTAAAGCGTTGTCGTACCCTCACCTGGACCCTAAACCTTCCCCGTCCCCTAACCCTAACCCTAGACCGAACCCTAACCCTAACCCTTCCCAGAAGCCTGACCCTCACCCGTCCCCTAATCCTAACCCGTACGCTGACACTAACCCGCGCCCTCACACGTACGCTCCCCCTAAAGCAATGTCGTACACTCACCTGGACCCTAAACCGTCCCCGTCCCCTAACCCTAACCCTAGCCCGAACCCTAACCCTAACCCTTCCCCAAGCCTGACCCTCACCCGTCCCCTAATCCTAACCCGTACGCTGACACTAACCCGCGCCCTCACACGTATGCTCCAACTAAAGCGTTTTCCTACCCTCACCTGGACCCTAAACCGTCCCCGTCCCCTAACCCTAACCGTAGCCCGAACCCTAACCCTAACCCTTCCCCGAAGCCTGACACTCACCCGTCCCCTAATCCTAACCCGTACGCTGACACTAACCCGCGCCCTCACACGTACACTCCCCCTAAAGCGTTGTCGTACCCTCACCTGGACCCTAAACCGTCCCCGTCCCCTAACCCTAACCCTAGCCCGAACCCTAACCCTAACCCTTCCCCGAAGCCTGACCCTCACCCGTCCCCTAATCCTAACCCGTACGCTGACACTAACCTGCGCCCTCACACGTACGCTCCCCCTAAAGCGTTGTCGTACCCTCACCTGGACCCTAAACCGTCCCCGTCCCCTAACCCTATCCCTAGCCCGAACCCTAACCCTAACTCTTCCCCGAAGCCTGACCCTCAGCCGTCCCCTAATCCTAACCCGTACGCTGACACTAACCCGCGCCCTCACACGTACGCTCCCCCTACAGCGTTGTCGTACCCTCACCTGGACCCTAAACCGTCCCCGTCCCCTAACCCTAACCCTAGCCCGAACCCTAACCCTAACCCTTCCCCGAAGCCTGACCCTCACCCGTCCCCTAATCCTAACCCGTACGCTGACACTAACCCGCGCCCTCACACGTACGCTCCCCCTAAAGCGTTGTCGTACCCTCACCTGGACCCTAAACCGTCCCCGTCCCCTAACCCTAACCCTAGCCCGAACCCTAACCCTAACCCTTCCCCGAAGCCTGACCCTCACCCGTCTCCTAATCCTAACCCGTACGCTGACACTAACCCGCGCCCTCACACGTACGCTCCCCCTAAAGCGTTGTCGTACACTCACCTGGACCCTAAACCGTCCCCGTCCCCTAACCCTAACCCTAGCCCGAACCGTAACCGTAACCCTTCCCCGAAGCCTGACCCTCACCCGTCCCCTAATCCTAACCCGTACGCTGACACTAACCCGCGCCCTCACACGTACGCTCCCCCTAAAGCGTTGTCGTACCCTCACCTGGACCCTAAACCTTCCCCGTCCCCTAACCCTAACCCTAGACCGAACCCTAACCGTAACCCTTCCCCGAAGCCTGACCCTCACCCGTCCCCTAATCCTAACCCGTACGCTGACACTAACCCGCGCCCTCACACGTACGCTCCCCCTAAAGCGTTGTCGTACCCTCACCTGGACCCTAAACCGTCCCCGTCCCCTAACCCTAACCCTAGCCCGAACCCTAACCCTAACCCTTCCCCGAAGCCTGACCCTCACCCGTCCCCTAATCCTAACCCGTACGCTGACACTAACCCGCGCCCTCACACGTACGCTCCCCCTAAAGCGTTGTCGTACCCTCACCTGGACCCTAAACCGTCCCCGTCCCCTAACCCTAACCCTAGCCCGAACCCTAACCCTAACCCTTCCCCGAAGCCTGACCCTCACCCGTCCCCTAATCCTAACCCGTACGCTGACACTAACCCGCGCCCTCACACGTACGCTCCCCCTAAAGCGTTGTCGTACCCTCACCTGGACCCTAAACCTTCCCCGTCCCCTAACCCTAACCCTAGACCGAACCCTAACCCTAACCCTTCCCCGAAGCCTGACCCTCACCCGTCCTCTAATCCTAACCCGTACGCTGACACTAACCCTCGCCCTCACACGTACGCTCCCCCTAAAGCGTTGTCCTACCCTCACCTGGACCCTAAACCGTCCCCGTCCCCTAACCCTAACCCTAGCCCGAACCCTAACCCTAACCCTTCCCCGAAGCCTGACCCTCACCCGTCCCCTAATCCTAACCCGTACGCTGACACTAACCCGCGCCCTCACACGTACGCTCCCCCTAAAGCGTTGTCCTACCCTCACCTGGACCCTAAACCGTCCCCGTCCCCTAACCCTAACCCTAGCCCGAACCGTAACCCTAACCCTTCCCCGAAGCCTGACCCTCACCCGTCCCCTAATCCTAACCCGTACGCTGACACTAACCCGCGCCCTCACACGTACGCTCCCCCTAAAGCGTTGTCGTACCCTCACCTGGACCCTAAACCGTCCCCGTCCCCTAACCCTAACCCTAGCCCGAACCCTAACCCTAACCCTTCCCCGAAGCCTGACCCTCACCCGTCCCCTAATCCTAACCCGTACGCTGACACTAACCCGCGCCCTCACACGTACGCTCCCCCTAAAGCGTTGTCGTACCCTCACCTGGACCCTAAACCGTCCCCGTCCCCTAACCCTAACCCTAGCCCGAACCCTAACCCTAACCCTTCCCCGAAGCCTGACCCTCACCCGTCCCCTAATCCTAACCCGTACGCTGACACTAACCCGCGCCCTCACACGTACGCTCCCCCTAAAGCGTTGTCGTACCCTCACCTGGACCCTAAACCGTCCCCGTCCCCTAACCCTAACCCTAGCCCGAACCCTAACCCTAACCCTTCCCCGAAGCCTGACCCTCACCCGTCCCCTAATCCTAACCCGTACGCTGACACTAACCCGCGCCCTCACACGTACGCTCCCCCTAAAGCGTTGTCGTACCCTCACCTGGACCCTAAACCGTCCCCGTCCCCTAACCCTAACCCTAGCCCGAACCCTAACCCTAACCCTTCCCCGAAGCCTGACCCTCACCCGTCCCCTAATCCTAACCCGTACGCTGACACTAACCCGCGCCCTCACACGTACGCTCCCCCTAAAGCGTTGTCGTACCCTCACCTGGACCCTAAACCGTCCCCGTCCCCTAACCCTAACCCTAGCCCGAACCCTAACCCTAACCCTTCCCCGAAGCCTGACCCTCACCCGTCCCCTAATCCTAACCCGTACGCTGACACTAACCCGCGCCCTCACACGTACGCTCCCCCTAAAGCGTTGTCGTACCCTCACCTGGACCCTAAACCGTCCCCGTCCCCTAACCCTAACCCTAGCCCGAACCCTAACCCTAACCCTTCCCCGAAGCCTGACCCTCACCCGTCCCCTAATCCTAACCCGTACGCTGACACTAACCCGCGCCCTCACACGTACGCTCCCCCTAAAGCGTTGTCGTACCCTCACCTGGACCCTAAACCGTCCCCGTCCCCTAACCCTAACCCTAGCCCGAACCCTAACCCTAACCCTTCCCCGAAGCCTGACCCTCACCCGTCCCCTAATCCTAACCCGTACGCTGACACTAACCCGCGCCCTCACACGTACGCTCCCCCTAAAGCGTTGTCGTACCCTCACCTGGACCCTAAACCGTCCCCGTCCCCTAACCCTAACGCTAGCCCGAACCCTAACCCTAACCCTTCCCCGAAGCCTGACCCTCACCCGTCCCCTAATCCTAACCCGTACGCTGACACTAAGCCGCGCCCTCACATGTACGCTCCCCCTAAAGCGTTGTCGTACCCTCACCTGGACCCTAAACCGTCCCCGTCCCCTAACCCTAACCCTAGCCCGAACCCTAACCCTAACCCTTCCCCGAAGCCTGACACTCACCCTTCCCCTAATCCTAACCCGTACGCAGACACTAACCCGAGCCCTCACACGTACGCTCCCCCTAAAGCGTTGTCGTACCCTCACCTGGACCCTAAACCGTCCCCGTCCCCTAACCCTAACCCTAGCCCGAACCCTAACCCTAACCCTTCCCCGAAGCCTGACCCTCACCCGTCCCCTAATCCTAACCCGTACGCTGACACTAACCCGCGCCCTCACACGTACGCTCCCCCTAAAGCGTTGTCGTACCCTCACCTGGACACTAAACCGTCCCCGTCCCCTAACCCTAACCCTAGCCCGAACCCTAACCCTAACCCTTCCCCGAAGCCTGACCCTCACCCGTCCCCTAATCCTAACCCGTACGCTGACACTAACCCGCGCCCTCACACGTACGCTCCCCCTAAAGCGTTGTCGTACCCTCACCTGGACCCTAAACCGTCCCCGTCCCCTAACCCTAACCCTAGCCCGAACCCTAACCCTAACCCTTCCCCGAAGCCTGACCCTCACCCGTCCCCTAATCCTAACCCGTACGCTGACACTAACCCGCGCCCTCACACGTACGCTCCCCCTAAAGCGTTGTCGTACCCTCACCTGGACCCTAAACCGTCCCCGTCCCCTAACCCTAACCCTAGCCCGAACCCTAACCCTAACCCTTCCCCGAAGCCTGACCCTCACCCGTCCCCTAATCCTAACCCGTACGCTGACACTAACCCGCGCCCTCACACGTACGCTCCCCCTAAAGCGTTGTCGTACCCTCACCTGGACTCTAAACCATCCCCGTCCCCTAACCCTAACCCTAGCCCGAACCCTAACCCTAACCCTTCCCCGAAGCCTGACCCTCACCCGTCCCCTAATCCTAACCCGTACGCTGACACTAAACCGCGCCCTCACACGTACGCTCCCCCTAAAGCGTTGTCGTACACTCACCTGGACCCTAAACCGTCCCCGTCCCCTAACCCTAACCCTAGCCCGAACCGTAACCGTAACCCTTCCCCGAAGCCTGACCCTCACCCGTCCCCTAATCCTAACCCGTACGCTGACACTAACCCGCGCCCTCACACGTACGCTCCCCCTAAAGCGTTGTCGTACCCTCACCTGGACCCTAAACCTTCCCCGTCCCCTAACCCTAACCCTAGACCGAACCCTAACCGTAACCCTTCCCCGAAGCCTGACCCTCACCCGTCCCCTAATCCTAACCCGTACGCTGACACTAACCCGCGCCCTCACACGTACGCTCCCCCTAAAGCGTTGTCGTACCCTCACCTGGACCCTAAACCGTCCCCGTCCCCTAACACTAACCCTAGCCCGAACCCTAACCCTAACCCTTCCCCGAAGCCTGACCCTCACCCGTCCCCTAATCCTAACCCGTACGCTGACACTAACCCGCGCCCTCACACGTACGCTCCCCCAAAGCGTTGTCGTACCCTCACCTGGACCCTAAACCGTCCCCGTCCCCTAACCCTAACCCTAGCCCGAACCCTAACCCTAACCCTTCCCCGAAGCCTGACCCTCACCCGTCCCCTAATCCTAACCCGTACGCTGACACTAACCCGCGCCCTCACACGTACGCTCCCCCTAAAGCGTTGTCGTACCCTCACCTGGACCCTAAACCGTCCCCGTCCCCTAACCCTAACCCTAGCCCGAACCCTAACCCTAACCCTTCCCCGAAGCCTGACCCTCACCCGTCCCCTAATCCTAACCCGTACGCTGACACTAACCCGCGCCCTCACACGTACGCTCCCCCTAAAGCGTTGTCCTACCCTCACCTGGAACCTAAACCGTCCCCGTCCCCTAACCCTAACCCTAGCCCGAACCCTAACCCTAACCCTTCCCCGAAGCCTGACCCTCACCCGTCCCCTAATCCTAACCCGTACGCTGACACTAACCCGCGCCCTCACACGTACGCTCCCCCTAAAGCGTTGTCGTACCCTCACCTGGACCCTAAACCGTCCCCGTCCCCTAACCCTAACCCTAGCCCGAACCCTAACCCTAACCCTTCCCCGAAGCCTGACCCTCACCCGTCCCCTAATCCTAACCCGTACGCTGACACTAACCCGCGCCCTCACACGTACGCTCCCCCTAAAGCGTTGTCGTACCCTCACCTGGACCCTAAACCGTCCCCGTCCCCTAACCCTAACCCTAGCCCGAACCCTAACCCTAACCCTTCCCCGAAGCCTGACCCTCACCCGTCCCCTAATCCTAACCCGTACGCTGACACTAACCCGCGCCCTCACACGTACGCTCCCCCTAAAGCGTTGTCGTACCCTCACCTGGACCCTAAACCGTCCCCGTCCCCTAACCCTAAACCTAGCCTGAACCCTAACCCTAACCCTTCCCCGAAGCCTGACCCTCACCCGTCCCCTAATCCTAACCCGTACGCTGACACTAACCCGCGCCCTCACACGTACGCTCCCCCTAAAGCGTTGTCGTACCCTCACCTGGACCCTAAACCGTCCCCGTCCCCTAACCCTAACCCTAGCCCGAACCCTAACCCTAACCCTTCCCCAAGCCTGACCCTCACCCGTCCCCTAATCCTAACCCGTACGCTGACACTAACCCGCGCCCTCACACGTACGCTCCCCCTAAAGCGTTGTCGTACCCTCACCTGGACCCTAAACCGTCCCCGTCCCCTAACCCTAACCCTAGCCCGAACCCTAACCCTAACCCTTCCCCGAAGCCTGACCCTCACCCGTCCCCTAATCCTAACCCGTACGCTGACACTAACCCGCGCCCTCACACGTACGCTCCCCCTAAAGCGTTGTCCTACCCTCACCTGGACCCTAAACCGTCCCCGTCCCCTAACCCTAACCCTAGCCCGAACCCTAACCCTAACCCTTCCCCGAAGCCTGACCCTCACCCGTCCCCTAATCCTAACCCGTACGCTGACACTAACCCGCGCCCTCACACGTACGCTCCCCCTAAAGCGTTGTCGTACCCTCACCTGGACCCTAAACCGTCCCCGTCCCCTAACCCTAACCCTAGCCCGAACCCTAACCCTAACCCTTCCCCGAAGCCTGACCCTCACCCGTCCCCTAATCCTAACCCGTACGCTGACACTAACCCGCTCCCTCACACGTACGCTCCCCCTAAAGCGTTGTCGTACCCTCACCTGGACTCTAAACCATCCCCGTCCCCTAACCCTAACCCTAGCCCGAACTCTAACCCTAACCCTTCCCCGAAGCCTGACCCTCACCCGTCCCCTAATCCTAACCCGTACGCTGACACTAACCCGCGCCCTCACACGTACGCTCCCCCTAAAGCGTTGTCGTACCCTCACCTGGACCCTAAACCGTCCCCGTCCCCTAACCCTAACCCTAGCCCGAACCGTAACCGTAACCCTTCCCCGAAGCCTGACCCTCACCCGTCCCCTAATCCTAACCCGTACGCTGACACTAACCCGCGCCCTCACACGTACGCTCCCCCTAAAGCGTTGTCGTACCCTCACCTGGACCCTAAACCTTCCCCGTCCCCTAACCCTAACCCTAGACCGAACCCTAACCCTAACCCTTCCCAGAAGCCTGACCCTCACCCGTCCCCTAATCCTAACCCGTACGCTGACACTAACCCGCGCCCTCACACGTACGCTCCCCCTAAAGCGTTGTCGTACCCTCACCTGGACCCTAAACCGTCCCCGTCCCCTAACCCTAACCCTAGCCCGAACCCTAACCCTAACCCTTCCCCAAGCCTGACCCTCACCCGTCCCCTAATCCTAACCCGTACGCTGACACTAACCCGCGCCCTCACACGTACGCTCCCCCTAAAGCGTTGTCCTACCCTCACCTGGACCCTAAACCGTCCCCGTCCCCTAACCCTAACCCTAGCCCGAACCCTAACCCTAACCCTTCCCCGAAGCCTGACCCTCACCCGTCCCCTAATCCTAACCCGTACGCTGACACTAACCCGCGCCCTCACACGTACGCTCCCCCTAAAGCATTGTCGTACCCTCACCTGGACCCTAAACCGTCCCCGTCCCCTAACCCTAACCCTAGCCCGAACCCTAACCCTAACCCTTCCCCGAAGCCTGACCCTCACCCGTCCCCTAATCCTAACCCGTACGCTGACACTAAACAGCGCCCTCACACGTACGCTCCCCCTAAAGCGTTGTCGTACCCTCACCTGGACCCTAAACCGTCCCCGTCCCCTAACCCTAACCCTAGCCCGAACCCTAACCCTAACCCTTCCCCGAAGCCTGACCCTCACCCGTCCCCTAATCCTAACCCGTACGCTGACACTAACCTGCGCCGTCACACGTACGCTCCCCCTAAAGCGTTGTCGTACCCTCACCTGGACCCTAAACCGTCCCCGTCCCCTAACCCTAACCCTAGCCCGAACCCTAACCCTAACCCTTCCCCGAAGCCTGACCCTCACCCGTCCCCTAATCCTAACCCGTACGCTGACACTAACCCGCGCCCTCACACGTACGCTCCCCCTAAAGCGTTGTCCTACCCTCACCTGGACCCTAAACCGTCCCCGTCCCCTAACCCTAACCCTAGCCCGAACCCTAACCCTAACCCTTCCCCGAAGCCTGACCCTCACCCGTCCCCTAATCCTAACCCGTACGCTGACACTAACCCGCGCCCTCACACGTACGCTCCCCCTAAAGCGTTGTCGTACCCTCACCTGGACCCTAAACCGTCCCCGTCCCCTAACCCTAACCCTAGCCCGAACCCTAACCCTAACCCTTCCCCGAAGCCTGACCCTCACCCGTCCCCTAATCCTAACCCGTACGCTGACACTAACCCGCGCCCTCACACGTACGCTCCCCCTAAAGCGTTGTCGTACCCTCACCTGGACTCTAAACCATCCCCGTCCCCTAACCCTAACCCTAGCCCGAACTCTAACCCTAACCCTTCCCCGAAGCCTGACCCTCACCCGTCCCCTAATCCTAACCCGTACGCTGACACTAACCCGCGCCCTCACACGTACGCTCCCCCTAAAGCGTTGTCGTACCCTCACCTGGACCCTAAACCGTCCCCGTCCCCTAACCCTAACCCTAGCCCGAACCGTAACCGTAACCCTTCCCCGAAGCCTGACCCTCACCCGTCCCCTAATCCTAACCCGTACGCTGACACTAACCCGCGCCCTCACACGTACGCTCCCCCTAAAGCGTTGTCGTACCCTCACCTGGACCCTAAACCTTCCCCGTCCCCTAACCCTAACCCTAGACCGAACCCTAACCCTAACCCTTCCCAGAAGCCTGACCCTCACCCGTCCCCTAATCCTAACCCGTACGCTGACACTAACCCGCGCCCTCACACGTACGCTCCCCCTAAAGCGTTGTCGTACCCTCACCTGGACCCTAAACCGTCCCCGTCCCCTAACCCTAACCCTAGCCCGAACCCTAACCCTAACCCTTCCCCAAGCCTGACCCTCACCCGTCCCCTAATCCTAACCCGTACGCTGACACTAACCCGCGCCCTCACACGTATGCTCCAACTAAAGCGTTGTCCTACCCTCACCTGGACCCTAAACCGTCCCCGTCCCCTAACCCTAACCGTAGCCCGAACCCTAACCCTAACCCTTCCCCGAAGCCTGACACTCACCCGTCCCCTAATCCTAACCCGTACACTGACACTAACCCGCGCCCTCACACGTACGCTCCCCCTAAAGCGTTGTCGTACCCTCACCTGGACCCTAAACCGTCCCCGTCCCCTAACCCTAACCCTAGCCCGAACCCTAACCCTAACCCTTCCCCGAAGCCTGACCCTCACCCGTCCCCTAATCCTAACCCGTACGCTGACACTAACCTGCGCCCTCACACGTACGCTCCCCCTAAAGCGTTGTCGTACCCTCACCTGGACCCTAAACCGTCCCCGTCCCCTAACCCTATCCCTAGCCCGAACCCTAACCCTAACCCTTCCCCGAAGCCTGACCCTCAGCCGTCCCCTAATCCTAACCCGTACGCTGACACTAACCCGCGCCCTCACACGTACGCTCCCCCTACAGCGTTGTCGTACCCTCACCTGGACCCTAAACCGTCCCCGTCCCCTAACCCTAACCCTAGCCCGAACCCTAACCCTAACCCTTCCCCGAAGCCTGACCCTCACCCGTCCCCTAATCCTAACCCGTACGCTGACACTAACCCGCGCCCTCACACGTACGCTCCCCCTAAAGCGTTGTCGTACCCTCACCTGGACCCTAAACCGTCCCCGTCCCCTAACCCTAACCCTAGCCCGAACCCTAAGCCTAACCCTTCCCCGAAGCCTGACCCTCACCCGTCCCCTAATCCTAACCCGTACGCTGACACTAACCCGCGCCCTCACACGTACGCTCCCCCTAAAGCGTTGTCGTACCCTCACCTGGACCCTAAACCGTCCCCGTCCCCTAACCCTAACCCTAGCCCGAACCCTAACCCTAACCCTTCCCCGAAGCCTGACCCTCACCCGTCCCCTAATCCTAACCCGTACGCTGACACTAACCCGCGCCCTCACACGTACGCTCCCCCTAAAGCGTTGTCGTACCCTCACCTGGACCCTAAACCGTCCCCATCCCCTAACCCTAACCCTAGCCCGAACCCTAACCCTAACCCTTCCCCGAAGCCTGACCCTCACCCGTCCCCTAATCCTAACCCGTACGCTGACACTAACCCGTGCCCTCACACGTACGCTCCCCCTAAAGCGTTGTCGTACCCTCACCTGGACCCTAAACCGTCCCCGTCCCCTAACCCTAACTCTAGCCCGAACCCTAACCCTAACCCTTCCCCAAGCCTGACCCTCACCCATCCCCTAATCCTAACCCGTACGCTGACACTAACCCGCGCCCTCACACGTACGCTCCCCCTAAAGCGTTGTCCTACCCTCACCTGGACCCTAAACCGTCCCCGTCCCCTAACCCTAACCCTAGCCCGAACCCTAACCCTAACCCTTCCCCGAAGCCTGACCCTCACCCGTCCCCTAATCCTAACCCGTACGCTGACACTAAACCGCGCCCTCACACGTACGCTCCCCCTAACGCGTTGTCGTACCCTCACCTGGACCCTAAACCGTCCCCGTCCCCTAACCCTAACCCTAGCCCGAAACCTAACCCTAACCCTTCCCCGAAGCCTGACCCTCACCCGTCCCCTAATCCTAACCCGTACGCTGACACTAACCCGCGCCCTCACACGTACGCTCCCCCTAAAGCGTTGTCGTACCCTCACCTGGACCCTAAACCGTCCCCGTCCCCTAACCCTAACTCTAGCCCGAACCCTAACCCTAACCCTTCCCCAAGCCTGACCCTCACCCATCCCCTAATCCTAACCCGTACGCTGACACTAACCCGCGCCCTCACACGTACGCTCCCCCTAAAGCGTTGTCCTACCCTCACCTGGACCCTAAACCGTCCCCGTCCCCTAACCCTAACCCTAGCCCGAACCCTAACCCTAACCCTTCCCCGAAGCCTGACCCTCACCCGTCCCCTAATCCTAACCCGTACGCTGACACTAAACCGCGCCCTCACACGTACGCTCCCCCTAAAGCGTTGTCGTACCCTCACCTGGACCCTAAACCGTCCCCGTCCCCTAACCCTAACCCTAGCCCGAAACCTAACCCTAACCCTTCCCCGAAGCCTGACCCTCACCCGTCCCCTAATCCTAACCCGTACGCTGACACTAACCCGCGCCCTCACACGTACGCTCCCCCTAAAGCGTTGTCGTACCCTCACCTGGACCCTAAACCGTCCCCGTCCCCTAACCCTATCCCTAGCCCGAACCCTAACCCTAACCCTTCCCAGAAGCCTGACCCTCAGCCGTCCCCTAATCCTAACCCGTACGCTGACACTAACCCGCGCCCTCACACGTACGCTCCCCCTACAGCGTTGTCGTACCCTCACCTGGACCCTAAACCGTCCCCGTCCCCTAACCCTAACCCTAGCCCGAACCCTAACCCTAACCCTTCCCCGAAGCCTGACCCTCACCCGTCCCCTAATCCTAACCCGTACGCTGACACTAACCCGCGCCCTCACACGTACGCTCCCCCTAAAGCGTTGTCGTACCCTCACCTGGACCCTAAACCGTCCCCGTCCCCTAACCCTAACCCTAGCCCGAACCCTAACCCTAACCCTTCCCCGAAGCCTGACCCTCACCCGTCCCCTAATCCTAACCCGTACGCTGACACTAACCCGCGCCCTCACACGTACGCTCCCCCTAAAGCGTTGTCGTACCCTCACCTGGACCCTAAACCGTCCCCGTCCCCTAACCCTAACCCTAGCCCGAACCCTAACCCTAACCCTTCCCCGAAGCCTGACCCTCACCCGTCCCCTAATCCTAACCCGTACGCTGACACTAACCCGCGCCCTCACACGTACGCTCCCCCTAAAGCGTTGTCGTACCCTCACCTGGACCCTAAACCGTCCCCGTCCCCTAACCCTAACCCTAGCCCGAACCCTAACCCTAACACTTCCCCGAAGCCTGACCCTCACCCGTCCCCTAATCCTAACCCGTACGCTGACACTAACCCGCGCCCTCACACGTACGCTCCCCCTAAAGCGTTGTCGTACCCTCACCTGGACCCTAAACCGTCCCCGTCCCCTAACCCTAACCCTAGCCCGAACCCTAACCCTAACCCTTCCCCGAAGCCTGACCCTCACCCGTCCCCTAATCCTAACCCGTACGCTGACACTAAGCCGCGCCCTCACACGTACGCTCCCCCTAAAGCGTTGTCGTACCCTCACCTGGACCCTAAACCGTCCCCGTCCCCTAACCCTAACCCTAGCCCGAACCGTAACCGTAACCCTTCCCCGAAGCCTGACCCTCACCCATCCCCTAATCCTAACCCGTACGCTGACACTAACCCGCGCCCTCACACGTACGCTCCCCCTAAAGCGTTGTCGTACCCTCACCTGGACCCTAAACCTTCCCCGTCCCCTAACCCTAACCCTAGCCCGAACCCTAACCCTAACCCTTCCCCGAAGCCTGACCCTCACCCGTCCCCTAATCCTAACCCGTACGCTGACACTAACCCGCGCCCTCACACGTACGCTCCCCCTAAAGCGTTGTCGTACCCTCACCTGGACCCTAAACCGTCCCCGTCCCCTAACCCTAACCCTAGCCCGAACCCTAACCCTAACCCTTCCCCAAGCCTGACCCTCACCCGTCCCCTAATCCTAACCCGTACGCTGACACTAACCCGCGTCCTCACACGTACGCTCCCCCTAAAGCGTTGTCCTACCCTCACCTGGACCCTAAACCGTCCCCGTCCCCTAACCCTAACCGTAGCCCGAACCCTAACCCTAACCCTTCCCCGAAGCCTGACACTCACCCGTCCCCTAATCCTAACCCGTACGCTGACACTAACCCGCGCCCTCACACGTACGCTCCCCCTAAAGCGTTGTCGTACCCTCACCTGGACCCTAAACCGTCCCCGTCCCCTAACCCTAACTCTAGCCCGAACCCTAACCCTAACCCTTCCCCAAGCCTGACACTCACCCATCCCCTAATCCTAACCCGTACGCTGACACTAACCCGCGCCCTCACACGTACGCTCCCCCTAAAGCGTTGTCCTACCCTCACCTGGACCCTAAACCGTCCCCGTCCCCTAACCCTAACCCTAGCCCGAACCCTAACCCTAACCCTTCCCCGAAGCCTGACCCTCACCCGTCCCCTAATCCTAACCCGTACGCTGACACTAACCCGCGCCCTCACACGTACGCTCCCCCTAAAGCGTTGTCGTACCCTCACCTGGACCCTAAACCGTCCCCGTCCCCTAACCCTAACCCTAGCCCGAACCCTAACCCTAACCCTTCCCCGAAGCCTGACCCTCACCCGTCCCCTAATCCTAACCCGTACGCTGACACTAACCCGCGCCCTCACACGTACGCTCCCCCTAAAGCGTTGTCGTACCCTCACCTGGACCCTAAACCGTCCCCGTCCCCTAACCCTATCCCTAGCCCGAACCCTAACCCTAACCCTTCCCCGAAGCCTGACCCTCAGCCGTCCCCTAATCCTAACCCGTACGCTGACACTAACCCGCGCCCTCACACGTACGCTCCCCCTACAGCGTTGTCGTACCCTCACCTGGACCCTAAACCGTCCCCGTCCCCTAACCCTAACCCTAGCCCGAACCCTAACCCTAACCCTTCCCCGAAGCCTGACCCTCACCCGTCCCCTAATCCTAACCCGTACGCTGACACTAACCCGCGCCCTCACACGTACGCTCCCCCTAAAGCGTTGTCGTACCCTCACCTGGACCCTAAACCGTCCCCGTCCCCTAACCCTAACCCTAGCCCGAACCCTAACCCTAACCCTTCCCCGAAGCCTGACCCTCACCCGTCCCCTAATCCTAACACGTACGCTGACACTAACCCGCGCCCTCACACGTACGCTCCCCCTAAAGCGTTGTCGTACCCTCACCTGGACCCTAAACCGTCCCCGTCCCCTAACCCTAACCCTAGCCCGAACCCTAACCCTAACCCTTCCCCGAAGCCTGACCCTCACCCATCCCCTAATCCTAACCCGTACGCTGACACTAACCCGCGCCCTCACACGTACGCTCCCCCTAAAGCGTTGTCGTACCCTCACCTGGACCCTAAACCGTCCCCGTCCCCTAACCCTAACCCTAGCCCGAACCCTAACCCTAACCCTTCCCCGAAGCCTGACCCTCACCCGTCCCCTAATCCTAACCCGTACGCTGACACTAACCCGCGCCCTCACACGTACGCTCCCCCTAAAGCGTTGTCGTACCCTCACCTGGACCCTAAACCGTCCCCGTCCCCTAACCCTAACCCTAGCCCGAACCCTAACCCTAACCCTTCCCCGAAGCCTGACCCTCACCCGTCCCCTAATCCTAACCCGTACGCTGACACTAACCCGCGCCCTCACACGTACGCTCCCCCTAAAGCGTTGTCGTACCCTCACCTGGACCCTAAACCGTCCCCGTCCCCTAACCCTAACCCTAGCCCGAACCGTAACCGTAACCCTTCCCCGAAGCCTGACCCTCACCCATCCCCTAATCCTAACCCGTACGCTGACACTAACCCGCGCCCTCACACGTACGCTCCCCCTAAAGCGTTGTCGTACCCTCACCTGGACCCTAAACCTTCCCCGTCCCCTAACCCTAACCCTAGCCCGAACCCTAACCCTAACCCTTCCCCGAAGCCTGACCCTCACCCGTCCCCTAATCCTAACCCGTACGCTGACACTAACCCGCGCCCTCACACGTACGCTCCCCCTAAAGCGTTGTCGTACCCTCACCTGGACCCTAAACCGTCCCCGTCCCCTAACCCTAACCCTTGCCCGAACCCTAACCCTAACCCTTCCCCAAGCCTGACCCTCACCCGTCCCCTAATCCTAACCCGTACGCTGACACTAACCCGCGTCCTCACACGTACGCTCCCCCTAAAGCGTTGTCCTACCCTCACCTGGACCCTAAACCGTCCCCGTCCCCTAACCCTAACCCTAGCCCGAACCCTAACCCTAACCCTTCCCCGAAGCCTGACACTCACCCGTCCCCTAATCCTAACCCGTACGCTGACACTAACCCACGCCCTCACACGTACGCTCCCCCTAAAGCGTTGTCGTACCCTCACCTGGACCCTAAACCGTCCCCGTCCCCTAACCCTAACTCTAGCCCGAACCCTAACCCTAACCCTTCCCCAAGCCTGACCCTCACCCATCCCCTAATCCTAACCCGTACGCTGACACTAACCCGCGCCCTCACACGTACGCTCCCCCTAAAGCGTTGTCGTACCCTCACCTGGACCCTAAACCGTCCCCGTCCCCTAACCCTAACCCTAGCCCGAACCCTAACCCTAACCCTTCCCCGAAGCCTGACCCTCACCCGTCCCCTAATCCTAACCCGTACGCTGACACTAACCCGCGCCCTCACACGTACGCTCCCCCTAAAGCGTTGTCGTACCCTCACCTGGACCCTAAACCGTCCCCGTCCCCTAACCCTATCCCTAGCCCGAACCCTAACCCTAACCCTTCCCCGAAGCCTGACCCTCACCCGTCCCCTAATCCTAACCCGTACGCTGACACTAACCCGCGCCCTCACACGTTCGCTCCCCCTAAAGCGTTGTCGTACCCTCACCTGGACCCTAAACCGTCCCCGTCCCCTAACCCTAACCCTAGCCCGAACCCTAACCCTAACCCTTCCCCGAAGCCTGACCCTCACCCGTCCCCTAATCCTAACCCGTACGCTGAGACTACCCCGCAACCTCACACGTACGCTCCCCCTAAAGCGTTGTCGTACCCTCACCTGGACCCTAAACCGTCCCCGTCCCCTAACCCTAACCCTAGCCCGAACCCTAACCCTAACCATTCCCCGAAGCCTGACCCTCACCCGGCCCCTAATCCTAACCCGTACGCTGACACTAACCCGCGCCCTCACACGTACGCTCCCCCTAAAGCGTTGTCGTACCCTCACCTGGACCCTAAACCGTCCCCGTCCCCTAACCCTAACCCTAGCCCAAACCCTAACCCTAACCCTTCCCCGAAGCCTGACCCTCACCCGTCCCATAATCCTAACCCGTACGCTGACACTAACCCGCGCCCTCACACGTACGCTCCCCCTAAAGCATTGTCGTACCCTCACCTGGACCCTAAACCGTCCCCGTCCCCTAACCCTAACCCTAGACAGAACCCTAACCCTAACTCTTCCCCGAAGCCTGACCCTCACCAGTCCCCTAATCCTAACCCGTACGCTGACACTAACCCGCGCCCTCACACGTACGCTCCCCCTGAAGCGTTGTCGTACCCTCACCTGGACCCTAAACCGTCCCCGTCCCCTAACCCTAACCCTAGCCCGAACCCTAACCCTAACCCTGCCCCGAAGCCTGACCCTCACCCGTCCCCTAATCCTAACCCGTACGCTGACACTAACCCGCGCCCTCACACGTACGCTCCCCCTAAAGCGTTGTCGTACCCTCACCTGGACCCTAAACCGTCCCCGTCCCCTAACCCTAACCCTAGCCCGAACCGTAACCGTAACCCTTCCCCGAAGCCTGACCCTCACCCATCCCCTAATCCTAACCCGTACGCTGACACTAACCCGCGCCCTCACACGTACGCTCCCCCTAAAGCGTTGTCGTACCCTCACCTGGACCCTAAACCTTCCCCGTCCCCTAACCCTAACCCTAGCCCGAACCCTAACCCTAACCCTTCCCCGAAGCCTGACCCTCACCCGTCCCCTAATCCTAACCCGTACGCTGACACTAACCCGCGCCCTCACACGTACGCTCCCCCTAAAGCGTTGTCGTACCCTCACCTGGACCCTAAACCGTCCCCGTCCCCTAACCCTAACCCTAGCCCGAACCCTAACCCTAACCCTTCCCCAAGCCTGACCCTCACCCGTCCCCTAATCCTAACCCGTACGCTGACACTAACCCGCGTCCTCACACGTACGCTCCCCCTAAAGCGTTGTCCTACCCTCACCTGGACCCTAAACCGTCCCCGTCCCCTAACCCTAACCCTAGCCCGAACCCTAACCCTAACCCTTCCCCGAAGCCTGACACTCACCCGTCCCCTAATCCTAACCCGTACGCTGACACTAACCCACGCCCTCACACGTACGCTCCCCCTAAAGCGTTGTCGTACCCTCACCTGGACCCTAAACCGTCCCCGTCCCCTAACCCTAACTCTAGCCCGAACCCTAACCCTAACCCTTCCCCAAGCCTGACCCTCACCCATCCCCTAATCCTAACCCGTACGCTGACACTAACCCGCGCCCTCACACGTACGCTCCCCCTAAAGCGTTGTCCTACCCTCACCTGGACCCTAAACCGTTCCCGTCCCCTAACCCTAACCCTAGCCCGAACCCTAACCCTAACCCTTCCCCGAAGCCTGACCCTCACCCGTCCCCTAATCCTAACCCGTACGCTGACACTAACCCGCGCCCTCACACGTACGCTCCCCCTAAAGCGTTGTCGTACCCTCACCTGGACCCTAAACCGTCCCCGTCCCCTAACCCTATCCCTAGCCCGAACCCTAACCCTAACCCTTCCCCGAAGCCTGACCCTCACCCGTCCCCTAATCCTAACCCGTACGCTGACACTAACCCACGCCCTCACACGTTCGCTCCCCCTAAAGCGTTGTCGTACCCTCACCTGGACCCTAAACCGTCCCCGTCCCCTAACCCTAACCCTAGCCCGAACCCTAACCCTAACCCTTCCCCGAAGCCTGACCCTCACCCGTCCCCTAATCCTAACCCGTACGCTGACACTAACCCGCAACCTCACACGTACGCTCCCCCTAAAGCGTTGTCGTACCCTGACCTGGACCCTAAACCGTCCCCGTCCCCTAACCCTAACCCTAGCCCGAACCCTAACCCTAACCATTCCCCGAAGCCTGACCCTCACCCGGCCCCTAATCCTAACCCGTACGCTGACACTAACCCGCGCCCTCACACGTACGCTCCCCCTAAAGCGTTGTCGTACCCTCACCTGGACCCTAAACCGTCCCCGTCCCCTAACCCTAACCCTAGCCCAAACCCTAACCCTAACTCTTCCCCGAAGCCTGACCCTCACCCGTCCCATAATCCTAACCCGTACGCTGACACTAACCCGCGCCCTCACACGTACGCTCCCCCTAAAGCATTGTCGTACCCTCACCTGGACCCTAAACTGTCCCCGTCCCCTAACCCTAACCCTAGACAGAACCCTAACCCTAACTCTTCCCCGAAGCCTGACCCTCACCCGTCCCCTAATCCTAACCCGTACGCTGACACTAACCCGCGCCCTCACACGTACGCTCCCCCTGAAGCGTTGTCGTACCCTCACCTGGACCCTAAACCGTCCCCGTCCCCTAACCCTAACCCTAGCCCGAACCCTAACCCTAACCCTGCCCCGAAGCCTGACCCTCACCCGTCCCCTAATCCTAACCCGTACGCTGACACTAACCCGCGCCCTCACACGTACGCTCCCTCTAAAGCGTTGTCGTACCCTCACCTGGACCCTAAACCGTCCCCGTCCCCTAACCCTAACCCTAGCCCGAACCCTAACCCTAACCCTTCCCCGAAGCCTGACCCTCACCCGTCCCCTAATCCTAACCCGTACGCTGACACTAACCCGCGCCCTCACACGTACGCTCCCCCTAAAGCGTTGTCGTACCCTCACCTGGACCCTAAACCGTCCCCGTCCCCTAACCCTAACCCTAGCCCGAACCCTAACCCTAACCCTTCCCCGAAGCCTGACCCTCACCCGTCCCCTAATCCTAACCCGTACGCTGACACTAACCCGCGCCCTCACACGTACGCTCCCCCTAAAGCGTTGTCGTACCCTCACCTGGACCCTAAACCGTCCCCGTCACCTAACCCTAACCCTAGCCCGAACCCTAACCCTAACCCTTCCCCGAAGCCTGACCCTCACCCGTCCCCTAATCCTAACCCGTACGCTGACACTAACCCGCGCCCTCACACGTACGCTCCCCCTAAAGCGTTGTCGTACCCTCACCTGGACCCTAAACCGTCCCCGTCCCCTAACCCTAACCCTAGCCCGAACCCTAACCCTAACCCTTCCCCGAAGCCTGACCCTCACCCGTCCCCTAATCCTAACCCGTACGCTGACACTAAGCCGCGCCCTCACACGTACGCTCCCCCTAAAGCGTTGTCGTACCCTCACCTGGACCCTAAACCGTCCCCGTCCCCTAACCCTAACCCTAGCCCGAACCCTAACCCTAACCCTTCCCCGAAGCCTGACCCTCACCCGTCCCCTAATCCTAACCCGTACGCTGACACTAAGCCGCGCCCTCACACGTACGCTCCCCCTAAAGCGTTGTCGTACCCTCACCTGGACCCTAAACCGTCCCCGTCCCCTAACCCTAACCCTAGCCCGAACCCTAACCCTAACCCTTCCCCGAAGCCTGACACTCACCCGTCCCCTAATCCTAACCCGTACGCTGACACTAACCCGCGCCCTCACACGTACGCTCCCCCTAAAGCGTTGTCGTACCCTCACCTGGACCCTAAACCGTCCCCGTCCCCTAACCCTAACCCTAGCCCGAACCCTAACCCTAACTCTTCCCCGAAGCCTGACCCTCACCCGTCCCCTAATCCTAACCCGTACGCTGACACTAAGCCGCGCCCTCACACGTACGCTCCCCCTAAAGCGTTGTCGTACCCTCACCTGGACCCTAAACCGTCCCCGTCCCCTAACCCTAACCCTAGCCCGAACCCTAACCCTAACCCTTCCCCGAAGCCTGACCCTCACCCGTCCCCTAATCCTAACCCGTACGCTGACACTAACCCGCGCCCTCACACGTACGCTCCCCCTAAAGCGTTGTCGTACCCTCACCTGGACCCTAAACCGTCCCCGTCCCCTAACCCTAACCCTAGCCCGAACCCTAACCCTAACCCTTCCCCGAAGCCTGACCCTCACCCGTCCCCTAATCCTAACCCGTACGCTGACACTAAGCCGCGCCCTCACACGTACGCTCCCCCTAAAGCGCTGTCGTACCCTCACCTGGACCCTAAACCGTCCCCGTCCCCTAACCCTAACCCTAGCCCGAACCCTAACCCTAACCCTTCCCCGAAGCCTGACACTCACCCTTCCCCTAATCCTAACCCGTACGCAGACACTAACCCGAGCCCTCACACGTACGCTCCCCCTAAAGCGTTGTCGTACCCTCACCTGGACCCTAAACCGTCCCTGTCCCCTAACCCTAACCTTAGCCCGAACCCTAACCCTAACACTTCCGCGAAGCCTGACCCTCACCCTTCCCCTAATCCTAACCCGTACGCTGACACTAACCCGCGCCCTCACACGTACGCTCCCCCTAGAGCGTTGTCGTACCCTCACCTGGACCCTAAACCGTCCCCGTCCCCTAACCCTAACCCTAGCCCGAACCCTAACCGTAACCCTTCCCCGAAGCCTGACCCTCAACCGTCCCCTAATCCTAACCCGTACGCTGACACTAACCCGCGCCCTCACACGTACGCTCCCCCTAAAGCGTTGTCGTACCCTCACCTGGACCCTAAACCGTCCCCGTCCCCTAACCCTAACCCTAGCCCGAACCCTAACCCTAACCCTTCCCCGAAGCCTGACCCTCACCCGTCCCCTTATCCTAACCCGTACGCTGACACTAACCCGCGCCCTCACACGTACGCTCCCCCTAAAGCGTTGTCGTACCCTCACCTGGACCCTAAACCGTCCCCGTCCCCTAACCCTAACCCTAGCCCGAACCCTAACCCTAACCCTTCCCCGAAGCCTGACCCTCACCCGTCCCCTAATCCTAACCCGTACGCTGACACTAACCCGCGCCCTCACACGTACGCTCTCCCTAGAGCGTTGTCGTACCCTCACCTGGACCCTAAACCGTCCCCGTCCCCTAACCCTAACCCTAGCCCGAACCTTAACCCTAACCCTTCCCCGAAGCCTGACCCTCACCCGTCCCATAATCCTAACCCGTACGCTGACACTAACCCGCGCCCTCACACGTACGCTCCCCCTAAAGCGTTGTCGTACCCTCACCTGGACCCTAAACCGTCCCCGTCCCCTAACCCTAACCCTAGCCCGAACCCTAACACTAACACTTCCCCGAAGCCTGACCCTCACCCATCCCCTAATCCTAACCCGTACGCTGACACTAACCCGCGCCCTCACACGTACGCTCCCCCTACAACGTTGTCGTACCCTCACCTGGACCCTAAACCGTCCCCGTTTCCTAACCCTAACCCTAGCCCGAACCCTAACCCTAACCCTTCCCCGAAGCCTGACCCTCACCCGTCCCCTAATCCTAACCCGTACGCTGACACTAACCCGCGCCCTCACACGTACGCTCCCCCTAAATCGTTGTCGTACCCTCACCTGGACCCTAAACCGTCCCCGTCCCCTAACCCTAACCCTAGCCCGTACCCTAACCCTAACCCTTCCCCAAAGCCTGACCCTCACCCGTCCCCTAATCCTAACCCGTACGCTGACACTAACCCGCGCCCTCACACGTACGCTCCCCCTAAAGCGTTGTCGTACCCTCACCTGGACCCTAAACCGTCCCCGTCCCCTAACCCTAACCCTAGCCCGAACCCTAACCCTAACCCTTCCCCGAAGCCTGACCCTCACCCGTCCCCTAATCCTAACCCGTACGCTGACACTAACCCGCGCCCTCACACGTACGCTCCCCCTAAAGCGTTGTCGTACCCTCACCTGGACCCTAAACCGTCCCCGTCCCCTAACCCTAACCGTAGCCCGAACCCTAACCCTAACCCTTCCCCGAAGCCTGACCCTCACCCGTCCCCTAATCCTAACCCGTACGCTGACACTAACCCGTGCCCTCACACGTACGCTCCCCCTAAAGCGTTGTCGTACCCTCACCTGGACCCTAAACCGTCCCCGTCCCCTAACCCTAACCCTAGCCCGAACCCTAACCCTAACCCTTCCCCGAAGCCTGACCCTCACCCGTCCCCTAATCCTAACCCGTACGCTGACACTAAGCCGCGCCCTCACACGTACGCTCCCCCTAAAGCGTTGTCGTACCCTCACCTGGACCCTAAACCGTCCCCGTCCCCTAACCCTAACCCTAGCCCGAACCCTAACCCTAACCCTTCCCCGAAGCCTGACACCCACCCGTCCCCTAATCCTAACCCGTACGCTGACACTAACCCGCGCCCTCACTCGTACGCTCCCCCTAAAGCGTTGTCGTACCCTCACCTGGACCCTAAACCGTCCCCGTCCCCTAACCCTAACCCTAGCCCGAACCCTAACCCTAACCCTTCCCCGAAGCCTGACCCTCACCCGTCCCCTAATCCTAACCCGTACGCTGACACTAACCCGCGCCCTCACACGTACGCTCCCCCTAAAGCGTTGTCGTACCCTCACCTGGACCCTAAACCGTCCCCGTCCCCTAACCCTAACCCTAGCCCGAACCCTAACCCTAACCCTTCCCCGAAGCCTGACCCTCACCCGTCCCCTAATCCTAACCCGTACGCTGACACTAACCCGCGCCCTCACACGTACGCTCCCCCTAAAGCGTTGTCGTACCCTCACCTGGACCCTAAACCGTCCCCGTCCCCTAACCCTAACCCTAGCCCGAACCCTAACCCTAACCCTTCCCCGAAGCCTGACCCTCACCCGTCCCCTAATCCTAACCCGTACGCTGACACTAAGCCGCGCCCTCACACGTACGCTCCCCCTAAAGCGTTGTCGTACCCTCACCTGGACCCTAAACCGTCCCCGTCCCCTAAACCTAACCCTAGCCCGAACCCTAACCCAACCCTTCCCCGAAGCCTGACACTCACCCTTCCCCTAATCCTAACCCGTACGCTGACACTAACCCGCGCCCTCACACGTACGTTCCCCCTAAAGCGTTGTCGTACCCTCACCTGGACCCTAAACCGTCCCCGTCCCCTAACCCTAACCTTAGCCCGAACCCTAACCCTAACCCTTCCGCGAAGCCTGACCCTCACCCTTCCCCTAATCCTAACACGTACGCTGACACTAACCCGCGCCCTCACACGTACGCTCCCCCTACAGCGTTGTCGTACACTCACCTGGACCCTAAACCGTCCCCGTCCCCTAACCCTAACCCTAGCCCGAACCTTAACCCTAACCCTTCCCCGAAGCCTGACCCTCACCCGTCCCCTAATCCTAACCCGTACGCTGACACTAACCCGCGCCCTCACACGTACACTCCCCCTAGAGCGTTGTCGTACCCTCACCTGGACCCTAAACCGTCCCCGTCCCCTAACCCTAACCCTAGCCCGAACCCTAACCCTAACCCTTCCCCGAAGCCTGACCCTCACCCGTCCCCTAATCCTAACCCGTACGCTGACACTAACCCGCGCCCTCACACGTACGCTCCCCCTACAACGTTGTCGTACCCTCACCTGGACCCTAAACCGTCCCCGTTTCCTAACCCTAACCCTAGCCCGGACCCTAACCCTAACCCTTCCCCGAAGCCTGACCCTCACCCGTCCCCTAATCCTAACCCGTACGCTGACACTAACCCGCGCCCTCACACGTACGGTCCCCCTAAAGCGTTGTCGTACCCTCACCTGGACCCTAAACCGTCCCCGTCCCCTAACCCTAACCCTAGCCCGAACCCTAACCCTAACCCTTCCCCGAAGCCTGACCCTCACCCGTCCCCTAATCCTAACCCGTACGCTGACACTAACCTGCGCCCTCACACGTACGCTCCCCCTAAAGCGTTGTCGTACCCTCACCTGGACCCTAAACCGTCCCCGTCCCCTAACCCTAACCCTAGCCCTTACCCTAACCCTAACCCTTCCCCGAAGCCTGACCCTCACCCGTCCCCTAATCCTAACCCGTACGCTGACACTAACCCACGCCCTCACACGTACGCTCCCCCTAAAGCGTTGTCGTACCCTCACCTGGACCCTAAACCGTCCCCGTCCCCTAACCCTATCCCTAGCCCGAACCCTAACCCTAACCCTTCCCCGAAGCCTGACCCTCACCCGTCCCCTAATCCTAACCCGTACGCTGACACTAACCCGTGCCCTCACACGTACGCTCCCCCTAAAGCGTTGTCGTACCCTCACCTGGACCCTAAACCGTCCCCGTCCCCTAACCCTAACCCTAGCCCGAACCCTAACCCTAACCCTTCCCCGAAGCCTGACCCTCACCCGTCCCCTAATCCTAACCCGTACGCTGACACTAACCCGCGCCCTCACACGTATGCTCCCCCTAAAGCGTTGTCGTACCCTCACCTGGACCCTAAACCGTCCCCGTCCCCTAACCCTAACCCTAGCCCGAACCCTAACCCTAACCCTTCCCCGAAGCCTGACCCTCACCCGTCCCCTAATCCTAACCCGTACGCTGACACTAACCCGCGCCCTCACACGTACGCTCCCCCTAAAGCGTTGTCGTACCCTCACCTGGACCCTAAACCGTCCCCGTCCCCTAACCCTAACCCTAGCCCGAACCCTAACCCTAACCCTTCCCCGAAGCCTGACCCTCACCCGTCCCATAATCCTAACCCGTACGCTGACACTAACCCGCGCCCTCACACGTACGCTCCCCCTAAAGCATTGTCGTACCCTCACCTGGACCCTAAACCGTCCCCGTCCCCTAACCCTAACCCTAGACCGAACCCTAACCCTAACCCTTCCCCGAAGCCTGACCCTCACCCGTCCCCTAATCCTAACCCGTACGCTGACACTAACCCGCGCCCTCACACGTACGCTCCCCCTGAAGCGTTGTCGTACCCTCACCTGGACCCTAAACCGTCCCCGTCCCCTAACCCTAACCCTAGCCCGAACCCTAACCCTAACCCTTCCCCGAAGCCTGACCCTCACCCGTCCCCTAATCCTAACCCGTACGCTGACACTAACCCGCGCCCTCACACGTACGCTCCCCCTAAAGCGTTGTCGTACCCTCACCTGGACCCTAAACCGTCCCCGTCCCCTAACCCTAACCCTAGCCCGAACCCTAACCCTAACCCTTCCCCGAAGCCTGACCCTCACCCGTCCCCTAATCCTAACCCGTACGCTGACACTAACCCGCGCCCTCACACGTACGCTCCCCCTACAACGTTGTCGTACCCTCACCTGGACCCTAAACCGTCCCCGTTTCCTAACCCTAACCCTAGCCCGGACCCTAACCCTAACCCTTCCCCGAAGCCTGACCCTCACCCGTCCCCTAATCCTAACCCGTACGCTGACACTAACCCGCGCCCTCACACGTACGCTCCCCCTAAAGCGTTGTCGTACCCTCACCTGGACCCTAAACCGTCCCCGTCCCCTAACCCTAACCCTAGCCCGAACCCTAACCCTAACCCTTCCCCGAAGCCTGACCCTCACCCGTCCCCTAATCCTAACCCGTACGCTGACACTAACCCGCGCCCTCACACGTACGCTCCCCCTAAAGCGTTGTCGTACCCTCACCTG
The DNA here is from genome assembly GCF_963455315.2 of Globicephala melas. NCBI lineage: Eukaryota > Metazoa > Chordata > Mammalia > Artiodactyla > Delphinidae > Globicephala > Globicephala melas. The sequence goes on from NW_027207604.1 coordinate 125,220, forward strand.
GACCCTAAACCATCCCCGTCCCCTAACCCTAACCCTAGCCCGAACCCTAACCCTAACCCTTCCCCGAAGCCTGACCCTCACCCGTCCCCTAATCCTAACCCGTACGCTGACACTAAGCCGCGCCCTCACACGTACACTCCCCCTAAAGCGTTGTCGTACCCTCACCTGGACCCTAAACCGTCCCCGTCCCCTAACCCTAACCCTAGCCCGAACCCTAACCCTAACCCTTCCCCGAAGCCTGACACACACCCTTCCCCTAATCCTAACCCGTACGCAGACACTAACCCGAGCCCTCACACGTACGCTCCCCCTAAAGCGTTGTCATACCCTCACCTGGACCCTAAACCGTCCCTGTCCCCTAACCCTAACCTTAGCCCGAACCCTAACCCTAACACTTCCGCGAAGCCTGACCCTCACCCTTCCCCTAATCCTAACCCGTACGCTGACACTAACCCGCGCCCTCACACGTACGTTCCCCCTAAAGCGTTGTCGTACGCTCACCTGGACCCTAAACCGTCCCCGTCCCCTAACCCTAACCTTAGCCCGAACCCTAACCCTAACCCTTCCGCGAAGCCTGACCCTCACCCTTCCCCTAATCCTAACACGTACGCTGACACTAACCCGCGCCCTCACACGTACGCTCCCCCTAGAGCGTTGTCGTACACTCACCTGGACCCTAAACCGTCCCCGTCCCCTAACCCTAACCCTAGCCCGAACCTTAACCCTAACCCTTCCCCGAAGCCTGACCCTCACCCGTCCCCTAATCCTAACCCGTACGCTGACACTAACCCGCGCCCTCACACGTACACTCCCCCTAGAGCGTTGTCGTACCCTCACCTGGACCCTAAACCGTCCCCGTCCCCTAACCCTAACCCTAGCCCGAACCCTAACCCTAACCCTTCCCCGAAGCCTGACCCTCACCCGTCCCCTAATCCTAACCCGTACGCTGACACTAACCCGCGCCCTCACACGTACGCTCCCCCTACAACGTTGTCGTACCCTCACATGGACCCTAAACCGTCCCCGTTTCCTAACCCTAACCCTAGCCCGGACCCTAACCCTAACCCTTCCCCGAAGCCTGACCCTCACCCGTCCCCTAATCCTAACCCGTACGCTGACACTAACCCGCGCCCTCACACGTACGGTCCCCCTAAAGCGTTGTCGTACCCTCACCTGGACCCTAAACCGTCCCCGTCCCCTAACCCTAACCCTAGCCCGAACCCTAACCCTAACCCTTCCCCGAAGCCTGACCCTCACCCGTCCCCTAATCCTAACCCGTACGCTGACACTAACCCGCGCCCTCACACGTACGCTCCCCCTAAAGCGTTGTCGTACCCTCACCTGGACCCTAAACCGTCCCCGTCCCCTAACCCTAACCCTAGCCCTTACCCTAACCCTAACCCTTCCCCGAAGCCTGACCCTCACCCGTCCCCTAATCCTAACCCGTACGCTGACACTAACCCACGCCCTCACACGTACGCTCCCCCTAAAGCGTTGTCGTACCCTCACCTGGACCCTAAACCGTCCCCGTCCCCTAACCCTATCCCTAGCCCGAACCCTAACCCTAACCCTTCCCCGAAGCCTGACCCTCACCCGTCCCCTAATCCTAACCCGTACGCTGACACTAACCCGCGCCCTCACACGTACGCTCCCCCTAAAGCGTTGTCGTACCCTCACCTGGACCCCAAACCGTCCCCGTCCCCTAACCCTAACCCTAGCCCGAACCCTAACCCTAACCCTTCCCCGAAGCCTGACCCTCACCCGTCCCCTAATCCTAACCCGTACGCTGACACTAACCCGCGCCCTCACACGTATGCTCCCCCTAAAGCGTTGTCGTACCCTCACCTGGACCCTAAACCGTCCCCGTCCCCTAACCCTAACCCTAGCCCGAACCCTAACCCTAACCCTTCCCCGAAGCCTGACCCTCACCCGTCCCCTAATCCTAACCCGTACGCTGACACTAACCCGCGCCCTCACACGTACGCTCCCCCTAAAGCGTTGTCGTACCCTCACCTGGACCCTAAACCGTCCCCGTCCCCTAACCCTAACCCTAGCCCGAACCCTAACCCTAACCCTTCCCCGAAGCCTGACCCTCACCCGTCCCATAATCCTAACCCGTACGCTGACACTAAACCGCGCCCTCACACGTACGCTCCCCCTAAAGCATTGTCGTACCCTCACCTGGACCCTAAACCGTCCCCGTCCCCTAACCCTAACCCTAGACCGAACCCTAACCCTAACCCTTCCCCGAAGCCTGACCCTCACCCGTCCCCTAATCCTAACCCGTACGCTGACACTAACCCGCGCCCTCACACGTACGCTCCCCCTGAAGCGTTGTCGTACCCTCACCTGGACCCTAAACCGTCCCCGTCCCCTAACCCTAACCCTAGCCCGAACCCTAACCCTAACCCTTCCCCGAAGCCTGACCCTCACCCGTCCCCTAATCCTAACCCGTACGCTGACACTAACCCGCGCCCTCACACGTACGCTCCCCCTAAAGCGTTGTCGTACCCTCACCTGGACCCTAAACCGTCCCCGTCCCCTAACCCTAACCCTAGCCCGAACCCTAACCCTAACCCTTCCCCGAAGCCTGACCCTCACCCGTCCCCTAATCCTAACCCGTACGCTGACACTAACCCGCGCCCTCACACGTACGCTCCCCCTACAACGTTGTCGTACCCTCACCTGGACCCTAAACCGTCCCCGTTTCCTAACCCTAACCCTAGCCCGGACCCTAACCCTAACCCTTCCCCGAAGCCTGACCCTCACCCGTCCCCTAATCCTAACCCGTACGCTGACACTAACCCGCGCCCTCACACGTACGCTCCCCCTAAAGCGTTGTCGTACCCTCACCTGGACCCTAAACCGTCCCCGTCCCCTAACCCTAACCCTAGCCCGAACCCTAACCCTAACCCTTCCCCGAAGCCTGACCCTCACCCGTCCCCTAATCCTAACCCGTACGCTGACACTAACCCGCGCCCTCACACGTACGCTCCCCCTAAAGCGTTGTCGTACCCTCACCTGGACCCTAAACCGTCCCCGTCCCCTAACCCTAACCCTAGCCCGAACCCTAACCCTAACCCTTCCCCGAAGCCTGACCCTCACCCGTCCCCTAATCCTAACCCGTACGCTGACACTAAGCCGCGCCCTCACACGTACACTCCCCCTAAAGCGTTGTCGTACCCTCACCTGGACCCTAAACCGTCCCCGTCCCCTAACCCTAACCCTAGCCCGAACCCTAACCCTAACCCTTCCCCGAAGCCTGACACTCACCCTTCCCCTAATCCTAACCCGTACGCAGACACTAACCCGAGCCCTCACACGTACGCTCCCCCTAAAGCGTTGTCATACCCTCACCTGGACCCTAAACCGTCCCTGTCCCCTAACCCTAACCTTAGCCCGAACCCTAACCCTAACACTTCCGCGAAGCCTGACCCTCACCCTTCCCCTAATCCTAACCCGTACGCTGACACTAACCCGCGCCCTCACACGTACGCTCCCCCTAGAGCGTTGTCGTACCCTCACCTGGACCCTAAACCGTCCCCGTCCCCTAACCCTATCCCTAGCCCGAACCCTAACCCTAACCCTTCCCCGAAGCCTGACCCTCACCCGTCCCCTAATCCTAACCCGTACGCTGACACTAACCCGCGCCCTCACACGTACGCTCCCCCTAAAGCGTTGTCGTACCCTCACCTGGACCCTAAACCGTCCCCGTCCCCTAACCCTAACCCTAGCCCGAACCCTAACCCTAACCCTTCCCCGAAGCCTGACCCTCACCCGTCCCCTAATCCTAACCCGTACGCTGACACTAACCCGCGCCCTCACACGTATGCTCCCCCTAAAGCGTTGTCGTACCCTCACCTGGACCCTAAACCGTCCCCGTCCCCTAACCCTAACCCTAGCCCGAACCCTAACCCTAACCCTTCCCCGAAGCCTGACCCTCACCCGTCCCCTAATCCTAACCCGTACGCTGACACTAACCCGCGCCCTCACACGTACGCTCCCCCTAAAGCGTTGTCGTACCCTCACCTGGACCCTAAACCGTCCCCGTCCCCTAACCCTAACCCTAGCCCGAACCCTAACCCTAACCCTTCCCCGAAGCCTGACCCTCACCCGTCCCATAATCCTAACCCGTACGCTGACACTAACCCGCGCCCTCACACGTACGCTCCCCCTAAAGCATTGTCGTACCCTCACCTGGACCCTAAACCGTCCCCGTCCCCTAACCCTAACCCTAGACCGAACCCTAACCCTAACCCTTCCCCGAAGCCTGACCCTCACCCGTCCCCTAATCCTAACCCGTACGCTGACACTAACCCGCGCCCTCACACGTACGCTCCCCCTGAAGCGTTGTCGTACCCTCACCTGGACCCTAAACCGTCCCCGTCCCCTAACCCTAACCCTAGCCCGAACCCTAACCCTAACCCTTCCCCGAAGCCTGACCCTCACCCGTCCCCTAATCCTAACCCGTACGCTGACACTAACCCGCGCCCTCACACGTACGCTCCCCCTAAAGCGTTGTCGTACCCTCACCTGGACCCTAAACCGTCCCCGTCCCCTAACCCTAACCCTAGCCCGAACCCTAACCCTAACCCTTCCCCGAAGCCTGACCCTCACCCGTCCCCTAATCCTAACCCGTACGCTGACACTAACCCGCGCCCTCACACGTACGCTCCCCCTACAACGTTGTCGTACCCTCACCTGGACCCTAAACCGTCCCCGTTTCCTAACCCTAACCCTAGCCCGGACCCTAACCCTAACCCTTCCCCGAAGCCTGACCCTCACCCGTCCCCTAATCCTAACCCGTACGCTGACACTAACCCGCGCCCTCACACGTACGCTCCCCCTAAAGCGTTGTCGTACCCTCACCTGGACCCTAAACCGTCCCCGTCCCCTAACCCTAACCCTAGCCCGAACCCTAACCCTAACCCTTCCCCGAAGCCTGACCCTCACCCGTCCCCTAATCCTAACCCGTACGCTGACACTAACCCGCGCCCTCACACGTACGCTCCCCCTAAAGCGTTGTCGTACCCTCACCTGGACCCTAAACCGTCCCCGTCCCCTAACCCTAACCCTAGCCCGAACCCTAACCCTAACCCTTCCCCGAAGCCTGACCCTCACCCGTCCCCTAATCCTAAACCGTACGCTGACACTAAGCCGCGCCCTCACACGTACGCTCCCCCTAAAGCGTTGTCGTACCCTCACCTGGACCCTAAACCGTCCCCGTCCCCTAACCCTAACCCTAGACCGAACCCTAACCCTAACCCTTCCCCGAAGCCTGACCCTCACCCGTCCCATAATCCTAACCCGTACGCTGACACTAACCCGCGCCCTCACACGTACGCTCCCCCTAAAGCATTGTCGTACCCTCACCTGGACCCTAAACCGTCCCCGTCCCCTAACCCTAACCCTAGACCGAACCCTAACCCTAACCCTTCCCCGAAGCCTGACCCTCACCCGTCCCCTAATCCTAACCCGTACGCTGACACTAACCCGCGCCCTCACACGTACGCTCCCCCTGAAGCATTGTCGTACCCTCACCTGGACCCTAAACCGTCCCCGTCCCCTAACCCTAACCCTAGCCCGAACCCTAACCCTAACCCTTCCCCGAAGCCTGACCCTCACCCGTCCCCTAATCCTAACCCGTACGCTGACACTAACCCGCGCCCTCACACGTACGCTCCCCCTAAAGCGTTGTCGTACCCTCACCTGGACCCTAAACCGTCCCCGTCCCCTAACCCTAACCCTAGCCCGAACCCTAACCCTAACCCTTCCCCGAAGCCTGACCCTCACCCGTCCCCTAATCCTAACCCGTACGCTGACACTAACCCGCGCCCTCACACGTACGCTCCCCCTACAACGTTGTCGTACCCTCACCTGGACCCTAAACCGTCCCCGTTTCCTAACCCTAACCCTAGCCCGGACCCTAACCCTAACCCTTCCCCGAAGCCTGACCCTCACCCGTCCCCTAATCCTAACCCGTACGCTGACACTAACCCGCGCCCTCACACGTACGCTCCCCCTAAAGCGTTGTCGTACCCTCACCTGGACCCTAAACCGTCCCCGTCCCCTAACCCTAACCCTAGCCCGAACCCTAACCCTAACCCTTCCCCGAAGCCTGACCCTCACCCGTCCCCTAATCCTAACCCGTACGCTGACACTAACCCGCGCCCTCACACGTACGCTCCCCCTAAAGCGTTGTCGTACCCTCACCTGGACCCTAAACCGTCCCCGTCCCCTAACCCTAACCCTAGCCCGAACCCTAACCCTAACCCTTCCCCGAAGCCTGACCCTCACCCGTCCCCTAATCCTAACCCGTACGCTGACACTAAGCCGCGCCCTCACACGTACACTCCCCCTAAAGCGTTGTTGTACCCTCACCTGGACCCTAAACCGTCCCCGTCCCCTAACCCTAACCCTAGCCCGAACCCTAACCCTAACCCTTCCCCGAAGCCTGACACTCACCCTTCCCCTAATCCTAACCCGTACGCAGACACTAACCCGAGCCCTCACACGTACGCTCCCCCTAAAGCGTTGTCATACCCTCACCTGGACCCTAAACCGTCCCTGTCCCCTAACCCTAACCTTAGCCCGAACCCTAACCCTAACACTTCCGCGAAGCCTGACCCTCACCCTTCCCCTAATCCTAACCCGTACGCTGACACTAACCCGCGCCCTCACACGTACGCTCCCCCTAGAGCGTTGTCGTACCCTCACCTGGACCCTAAACCGTCCCCGTCCCCTAACCCTATCCCTAGCCCGAACCCTAACCCTAACCCTTCCCCGAAGCCTGACCCTCACCCGTCCCCTAATCCTAACCCGTACGCTGACACTAACCCGCGCCCTCACACGTACGCTCCCCCAAAGCGTTGTCGTACCCTCACCTGGACCCTAAACCGTCCCCGTCCCCTAACCCTAACCCTAGCCCGAACCCTAACCCTAACCCTTCCCCGAAGCCTGACCCTCACCCGTCCCCTAATCCTAACCCGTACGCTGACACTAACCCGCGCCCTCACACGTATGCTCCCCCTAAAGCGTTGTCGTACCCTCACCTGGACCCTAAACCGTCCCCGTCCCCTAACCCTAACCCTAGCCCGAACCCTAACCCTAACCCTTCCCCGAAGCCTGACCCTCACCCGTCCCCTAATCCTAACCCGTACGCTGACACTAACCCGCGCCCTCACACGTACGCTCCCCCTAAAGCGTTGTCGTACCCTCACCTGGACCCTAAACCGTCCCCGTCCCCTAACCCTAACCCTAGCCCGAACCCTAACCCTAACCCTTCCCCGAAGCCTGACCCTCACCCGTCCCATAATCCTAACCCGTACGCTGACACTAACCCGCGCCCTCACACGTACGCTCCCCCTAAAGCATTGTCGTACCCTCACCTGGACCCTAAACCGTCCCCGTCCCCTAACCCTAACCCTAGACCGAACCCTAACCCTAACCCTTCCCCGAAGCCTGACCCTCACCCGTCCCCTAATCCTAACCCGTACGCTGACACTAACCCGCGCCCTCACACGTACGCTCCCCCTGAAGCGTTGTCGTACCCTCACCTGGACCCTAAACCGTCCCCGTCCCCTAACCCTAACCCTAGCCCGAACCCTAACCCTAACCCTTCCCCGAAGCCTGACCCTCACCCGTCCCCTAATCCTAACCCGTACGCTGACACTAACCCGCGCCCTCACACGTACGCTCCCCCTAAAGCGTTGTCGTACCCTCACCTGGACCCTAAACCGTCCCCGTCCCCTAACCCTAACCCTAGCCCGAACCCTAACCCTAACCCTTCCCCGAAGCCTGACCCTCACCCGTCCCCTAATCCTAACCCGTACGCTGACACTAACCCGCGCCCTCACACGTACGCTCCCCCTACAACGTTGTCGTACCCTCACCTGGACCCTAAACCGTCCCCGTTTCCTAACCCTAACCCTAGCCCGGACCCTAACCCTAACCCTTCCCCGAAGCCTGACCCTCACCCGTCCCCTAATCCTAACCCGTACGCTGACACTAACCCGCGCCCTCACACGTACGCTCCCCCTAAAGCGTTGTCGTACCCTCACCTGGACCCTAAACCGTCCCCGTCCCCTAACCCTAACCCTAGCCCGAACCCTAACCCTAACCCTTCCCCGAAGCCTGACCCTCACCCGTCCCCTAATCCTAACCCGTACGCTGACACTAACCCGCGCCCTCACACGTACGCTCCCCCTAAAGCGTTGTCGTACCCTCACCTGGACCCTAAACCGTCCCCGTCCCCTAACCCTAACCCTAGCCCGAACCCTAACCCTAACCCTTCCCCGAAGCCTGACCCTCACCCGTCCCCTAATCCTAAACCGTACGCTGACACTAAGCCGCGCCCTCACACGTACGCTCCCCCTAAAGCGTTGTCGTACCCTCACCTGGACCCTAAACCGTCCCCGTCCCCTAACCCTAACCCTAGCCCGAACCCTAACCCTAACCCTTCCCCGAAGCCTGACACTCACCCTTCCCCTAATCCTAACCCGTACGCAGACACTAACCCGAGCCCTCACACGTACGCTCCCCCTAAAGCGTTGTCATACCCTCACCTGGACCCTAAACCGTCCCCGTCCCCTAACCCTAACCCTAGCCCGAACCCTAACCCTAACCCTTCGCCGAAGCCTGACCCTCACCCTTCCCCTAATCCTAACACGTACGCTGACACTAACCCGCGCCCTCACACGTACGCTCCCCCTAAAGCGTTGTCGTACCCTCACCTGGACCCTAAACCGTCCCCGTCCCCTAACCCTAACCCTAGCCCGAACCCTAACCCTAACCCTTCCCCGAAGCCTGACCCTCACCCGTCCCCTAATCCTAACCCGTACGCTGACACTAACCCGCGCCCTCACACGTACGCTCCCCCTAAAGCGTTGTCGTACCCTCACCTGGACCCTAAACCGTCCCCGTCCCCTAACCCTAACCCTAGCCCGAACCCTAACCCTAACCCTTCCCCGAAGCCTGACCCTCACCCGTCCCCTAATCCTAACCCATACGCTGACACTAACCCGCGCCCTCACACGTACGCTCCCCCTAAAGCGTTGTCGTACCCTCACCTGGACCCTAAACCGTCCCCGTCCCCTAACCCTAACCCTAGCCCGAACCCTAACCCTAACCCTTCCCCGAAGCCTGACCCTCACCCGTCCCCTAATCCTAACCCGTACGCTGACACTAAGCCGCGCCCTCACACGTACGCTCCCCCTAAAGCGTTGTCGTACCCTCACCTGGACCCTAAACCGTCCCCGTCCCCTAAACCTAACCCTAGCCCGAACCCTAACCCAACCCTTCCCCGAAGCCTGACACTCACCCTTCCCCTAATCCTAACCCGTACGCTGACACTAACCCGCGCCCTCACACGTACGTTCCCCCTAAAGCGTTGTCGTACCCTCACCTGGACCCTAAACCGTCCCCGTCCCCTAACCCTAACCTTAGCCCGAACCCTAACCCTAACCCTTCCGCGAAGCCTGACCCTCACCCTTCCCCTAATCCTAACACGTACGCTGACACTAACCCGCGCCCTCACACGTACGCTCCCCCTAGAGCGTTGTCGTACACTCACCTGGACCCTAAACCGTCCCCGTCCCCTAACCCTAACCCTAACCCTAACCCTAGCCCGAACCCTAACCCTAACCCTTCCCCGAAGCCTGACCCTCACCCGTCCCCTAATCCTAACCCGTACGCTGACACTAACCCGCGCCCTCACACGTACGCTCCCCCTACAACGTTGTCGTACCCTCACCTGGACCCTAAACCGTCCCCGTTTCCTAACCCTAACCCTAGCCCGGACCCTAACCCTAACCCTTCCCCGAAGCCTGACCCTCACCCGTCCCCTAATCCTAACCCGTACGCTGACACTAACCCGCGCCCTCACACGTACGGTCCCCCTAAAGCGTTGTCGTACCCTCACCTGGACCCTAAACCGTCCCCGTCCCCTAACCCTAACCCTAGCCCGAACCCTAACCCTAACCCTTCCCCGAAGCCTGACCCTCACCCGTCCCCTAATCCTAACCCGTACGCTGACACTAACCCGCGCCCTCACACGTACGCTCCCCCTAAAGCGTTGTCGTACCCTCACCTGGACCCTAAACCGTCCCCGTCCCCTAACCCTAACCCTAGCCCTTACCCTAACCCTAACCCTTCCCCGAAGCCTGACCCTCACCCGTCCCCTAATCCTAACCCGTACGCTGACACTAACCCACGCCCTCACACGTACGCTCCCCCTAAAGCGTTGTCGTACCCTCACCTGGACCCTAAACCGTCCCCGTCCCCTAACCCTATCCCTAGCCCGAACCCTAACCCTAACCCTTCCCCGAAGCCTGACCCTCACCCGTCCCCTAATCCTAACCCGTACGCTGACACTAACCCGTGCCCTCACACGTACGCTCCCCCTAAAGCGTTGTCGTACCCTCACCTGGACCCTAAACCGTCCCCGTCCCCTAACCCTAACCCTAGCCCGAACCCTAACCCTAACCCTTCCCCGAAGCCTGACCCTCACCCGTCCCCTAATCCTAACCCGTACGCTGACACTAACCCGCGCCCTCACACGTATGCTCCCCCTAAAGCGTTGTCGTACCCTCACCTGGACCCTAAACCGTCCCCGTCCCCTAACCCTAACCCTAGCCCGAACCCTAACCCTAACCCTTCCCCGAAGCCTGACCCTCACCCGTCCCCTAATCCTAACCCGTACGCTGACACTAACCCGCGCCCTCACACGTACGCTCCCCCTAAAGCGTTGTCGTACCCTCACCTGGACCCTAAACCGTCCCCGTCCCCTAACCCTAACCCTAGCCCGAACCCTAACCCTAACCCTTCCCCGAAGCCTGACCCTCACCCGTCCCATAATCCTAACCCGTACGCTGACACTAACCCGCGCCCTCACACGTACGCTCCCCCTAAAGCATTGTCGTACCCTCACCTGGACCCTAAACCGTCCCCGTCCCCTAACCCTAACCCTAGACCGAACCCTAACCCTAACCCTTCCCCGAAGCCTGACCCTCACCCGTCCCCTAATCCTAACCCGTACGCTGACACTAACCCGCGCCCTCACACGTACGCTCCCCCTGAAGCGTTGTCGTACCCTCACCTGGACCCTAAACCGTCCCCGTCCCCTAACCCTAACCCTAGCCCGAACCCTAACCCTAACCCTTCCCCGAAGCCTGACCCTCACCCGTCCCCTAATCCTAACCCGTACGCTGACACTAACCCGCGCCCTCACACGTACGCTCCCCCTAAAGCGTTGTCGTACCCTCACCTGGACCCTAAACCGTCCCCGTCCCCTAACCCTAACCCTAGCCCGAACCCTAACCCTAACCCTTCCCCGAAGCCTGACCCTCACCCGTCCCCTAATCCTAACCCGTACGCTGACACTAACCCGCGCCCTCACACGTACGCTCCCCCTACAACGTTGTCGTACCCTCACCTGGACCCTAAACCGTCCCCGTTTCCTAACCCTAACCCTAGCCCGGACCCTAACCCTAACCCTTCCCCGAAGCCTGACCCTCACCCGTCCCCTAATCCTAACCCGTACGCTGACACTAACCCGCGCCCTCACACGTACGCTCCCCCTAAAGCGTTGTCGTACCCTCACCTGGACCCTAAACCGTCCCCGTCCCCTAACCCTAACCCTAGCCCGAACCCTAACCCTAACCCTTCCCCGAAGCCTGACCCTCACCCGTCCCCTAATCCTAACCCGTACGCTGACACTAACCCGCGCCCTCACACGTACGCTCCCCCTAAAGCGTTGTCGTACCCTCACCTGGACCCTAAACCGTCCCCGTCCCCTAACCCTAACCCTAGCCCGAACCCTAACCCTAACCCTTCCCCGAAGCCTGACCCTCACCCGTCCCCTAATCCTAACCCGTACGCTGACACTAAGCCGCGCCCTCACACGTACACTCCCCCTAAAGCGTTGTCGTACCCTCACCTGGACCCTAAACCGTCCCCGTCCCCTAACCCTAACCCTAGCCCGAACCCTAACCCTAACCCTTCCCCGAAGCCTGACACACACCCTTCCCCTAATCCTAACCCGTACGCAGACACTAACCCGAGCCCTCACACGTACGCTCCCCCTAAAGCGTTGTCATACCCTCACCTGGACCCTAAACCGTCCCTGTCCCCTAACCCTAACCTTAGCCCGAACCCTAACCCTAACACTTCCGCGAAGCCTGACCCTCACCCTTCCCCTAATCCTAACCCGTACGCTGACACTAACCCGCGCCCTCACACGTACGTTCCCCCTAAAGCGTTGTCGTACGCTCACCTGGACCCTAAACCGTCCCCGTCCCCTAACCCTAACCTTAGCCCGAACCCTAACCCTAACCCTTCCGCGAAGCCTGACCCTCACCCTTCCCCTAATCCTAACACGTACGCTGACACTAACCCGCGCCCTCACACGTACGCTCCCCCTAGAGCGTTGTCGTACACTCACCTGGACCCTAAACCGTCCCCGTCCCCTAACCCTAACCCTAGCCCGAACCTTAACCCTAACCCTTCCCCGAAGCCTGACCCTCACCCGTCCCCTAATCCTAACCCGTACGCTGACACTAACCCGCGCCCTCACACGTACACTCCCCCTAGAGCGTTGTCGTACCCTCACCTGGACCCTAAACCGTCCCCGTCCCCTAACCCTAACCCTAGCCCGAACCCTAACCCTAACCCTTCCCCGAAGCCTGACCCTCACCCGTCCCCTAATCCTAACCCGTACGCTGACACTAACCCGCGCCCTCACACGTACGCTCCCCCTACAACGTTGTCGTACCCTCACCTGGACCCTAAACCGTCCCCGTTTCCTAACCCTAACCCTAGCCCGGACCCTAACCCTAACCCTTCCCCGAAGCCTGACCCTCACCCGTCCCCTAATCCTAACCCGTACGCTGACACTAACCCGCGCCCTCACACGTACGGTCCCCCTAAAGCGTTGTCGTACCCTCACCTGGACCCTAAACCGTCCCCGTCCCCTAACCCTAACCCTAGCCCGAACCCTAACCCTAACCCTTCCCCGAAGCCTGACCCTCACCCGTCCCCTAATCCTAACCCGTACGCTGACACTAACCCGCGCCCTCACACGTACGCTCCCCCTAAAGCGTTGTCGTACCCTCACCTGGACCCTAAACCGTCCCCGTCCCCTAACCCTAACCCTAGCCCGAACCCTAACCCTAACCCTTCCCCGAAGCCTGACCCTCACCCGTCCCCTAATCCTAACCCGTACGCTGACACTAACCGACGCCCTCACATGTACGCTCCCCCTAAAGCGTTGTCGTACCCTCACCTGGACCCTAAACCGTCCCCGTCCCCTAACCCTATCCCTAGCCCGAACCCTAACCCTAACCCTTCCCCGAAGCCTGACCCTCACCCGTCCCCTAATCCTAACCCGTACGCTGACACTAACCCGCGCCCTCACACGTACGCTCCCCCTAAAGCGTTGTCGTACCCTCACCTGGACCCTAAACCGTCCCCGTCCCCTAACCCTAACCCTAGCCCGAACCCTAACCCTAACCCTTCCCCGAAGCCTGACCCTCACCCGTCCCATAATCCTAACCCGTACGCTGACACTAACCCGCGCCCTCACACGTACGCTCCCCCTAAAGCATTGTCGTACCCTCACCTGGACCCTAAACCGTCCCCGTCCCCTAACCCTAACCCTAGACCGAACCCTAACCCTAACCCTTCCCCGAAGCCTGACCCTCACCCGTCCCCTAATCCTAACCCGTACGCTGACACTAACCCGCGCCCTCACACGTACGCTCCCCCTGAAGCGTTGTCGTACCCTCACCTGGACCCTAAACCGTCCCCGTCCCCTAACCCTAACCCTAGCCCGAACCCTAACCCTAACCCTTCCCCGAAGCCTGACCCTCACCCGTCCCCTAATCCTAACCCGTACGCTGACACTAACCCGCGCCCTCACACGTACGCTCCCCCTAAAGCGTTGTCGTACCCTCACCTGGACCCTAAACCGTCCCCGTCCCCTAACCCTAACCCTAGCCCGAACCCTAACCCTAACCCTTCCCCGAAGCCTGACCCTCACCCGTCCCCTAATCCTAACCCGTACGCTGACACTAACCCGCGCCCTCACACGTACGCTCCCCCTACAACGTTGTCGTACCCTCACCTGGACCCTAAACCGTCCCCGTTTCCTAACCCTAACCCTAGCCCGGACCCTAACCCTAACCCTTCCCCGAAGCCTGACCCTCACCCGTCCCCTAATCCTAACCCGTACGCTGACACTAACCCGCGCCCTCACACGTACGCTCCCCCTAAAGCGTTGTCGTACCCTCACCTGGACCCTAAACCGTCCCCGTCCCCTAACCCTAACCCTAGCCCGAACCCTAACCCTAACCCTTCCCCGAAGCCTGACCCTCACCCGTCCCCTAATCCTAACCCGTACGCTGACACTAACCCGCGCCCTCACACGTACGCTCCCCCTAAAGCGTTGTCGTACCCTCACCTGGACCCTAAACCGTCCCCGTCCCCTAACCCTAACCCTAGCCCGAACCCTAACCCTAACCCTTCCCCGAAGCCTGACCCTCACCCGTCCCCTAATCCTAACCCGTACGCTGACACTAAGCCGCGCCCTCACACGTACACTCCCCCTAAAGCGTTGTCGTACCCTCACCTGGACCCTAAACCGTCCCCGTCCCCTAACCCTAACCCTAGCCCGAACCCTAACCCTAACCCTTCCCCGAAGCCTGACACTCACCCTTCCCCTAATCCTAACCCGTACGCAGACACTAACCCGAGCCCTCACACGTACGCTCCCCCTAAAGCGTTGTCATACCCTCACCTGGACCCTAAACCGTCCCTGTCCCCTAACCCTAACCTTAGCCCGAACCCTAACCCTAACACTTCCGCGAAGCCTGACCCTCACCCTTCCCCTAATCCTAACCCGTACGCTGACACTAACCCGCGCCCTCACACGTACGCTCCCCCTAGAGCGTTGTCGTACCCTCACCTGAACCCTAAACCGTCCCCGTCCCCTAACCCTATCCCTAGCCCGAACCCTAACCCTAACCCTTCCCCGAAGCCTGACCCTCACCCGTCCCCTAATCCTAACCCGTACGCTGACACTAACCCGCGCCCTCACACGTACGCTCCCCCTAAAGCGTTGTCGTACCCTCACCTGGACCCTAAACCGTCCCCGTCCCCTAACCCTAACCCTAGCCCGAACCCTAACCCTAACCCTTCCCCGAAGCCTGACCCTCACCCGTCCCCTAATCCTAACCCGTACGCTGACACTAACCCGCGCCCTCACACGTATGCTCCCCCTAAAGCGTTGTCGTACCCTCACCTGGACCCTAAACCGTCCCCGTCCCCTAACCCTAACCCTAGCCCGAACCCTAACCCTAACCCTTCCCCGAAGCCTGACCCTCACCCGTCCCCTAATCCTAACCCGTACGCTGACACTAACCCGCGCCCTCACACGTACGCTCCCCCTAAAGCGTTGTCGTACCCTCACCTGGACCCTAAACCGTCCCCGTCCCCTAACCCTAACCCTAGCCCGAACCCTAACCCTAACCCTTCCCCGAAGCCTGACCCTCACCCGTCCCATAATCCTAACCCGTACGCTGACACTAACCCGCGCCCTCACACGTACGCTCCCCCTAAAGCATTGTCGTACCCTCACCTGGACCCTAAACCGTCCCCGTCCCCTAACCCTAACCCTAGACCGAACCCTAACCCTAACCCTTCCCCGAAGCCTGACCCTCACCCGTCCCCTAATCCTAACCCGTACGCTGACACTAACCCGCGCCCTCACACGTACGCTCCCCCTGAAGCGTTGTCGTACCCTCACCTGGACCCTAAACCGTCCCCGTCCCCTAACCCTAACCCTAGCCCGAACCCTAACCCTAACCCTTCCCCGAAGCCTGACCCTCACCCGTCCCCTAATCCTAACCCGTACGCTGACACTAACCCGTGCCCTCACACGTACGCTCCCCCTAAAGCGTTGTCGTACCCTCACCTGGACCCTAAACCGTCCCCGTCCCCTAACCCTAACCCTAGCCCGAACCCTAACCCTAACCCTTCCCCGAAGCCTGACCCTCACCCGTCCCCTAATCCTAACCCGTACGCTGACACTAACCCGCGCCCTCACACGTACGCTCCCCCTACAACGTTGTCGTACCCTCACCTGGACCCTAAACCGTCCCCGTTTCCTAACCCTAACCCTAGCCCGGACCCTAACCCTAACCCTTCCCCGAAGCCTGACCCTCACCCGTCCCCTAATCCTAACCCGTACGCTGACACTAACCCGCGCCCTCACACGTACGCTCCCCCTAAAGCGTTGTCGTACCCTCACCTGGACCCTAAACCGTCCCCGTCCCCTAACCCTAACCCTAGCCCGAACCCTAACCCTAACCCTTCCCCGAAGCCTGACCCTCACCCGTCCCCTAATCCTAACCCGTACGCTGACACTAACCCGCGCCCTCACACGTACGCTCCCCCTAAAGCGTTGTCGTACCCTCACCTGGACCCTAAACCGTCCCCGTCCCCTAACCCTAACCCTAGCCCGAACCCTAACCCTAACCCTTCCCCGAAGCCTGACCCTCACCCGTCCCCTAATCCTAAACCGTACGCTGACACTAAGCCGCGCCCTCACACGTACGCTCCCCCTAAAGCGTTGTCGTACCCTCACCTGGACCCTAAACCGTCCCCGTCCCCTAACCCTAACCCTAGACCGAACCCTAACCCTAACCCTTCCCCGAAGCCTGACCCTCACCCGTCCCATAATCCTAACCCGTACGCTGACACTAACCCGCGCCCTCACACGTACGCTCCCCCTAAAGCATTGTCGTACCCTCACCTGGACCCTAAACCGTCCCCGTCCCCTAACCCTAACCCTAGACCGAACCCTAACCCTAACCCTTCCCCGAAGCCTGACCCTCACCCGTCCCCTAATCCTAACCCGTACGCTGACACTAACCCGCGCCCTCACACGTACGCTCCCCCTAAAGCATTGTCGTACCCTCACCTGGACCCTAAACCGTCCCCGTCCCCTAACCCTAACCCTAGCCCGAACCCTAACCCTAACCCTTCCCCGAAGCCTGACCCTCACCCGTCCCCTAATCCTAACCCGTACGCTGACACTAACCCGCGCCCTCACACGTACGCTCCCCCTAAAGCGTTGTCGTACCCTCACCTGGACCCTAAACCGTCCCCGTCCCCTAACCCTAACCCTAGCCCGAACCCTAACCCTAACCCTTCCCCGAAGCCTGACCCTCACCCGTCCCCTAATCCTAACCCGTACGCTGACACTAACCCGCGCCCTCACACGTACGCTCCCCCTACAACGTTGTCGTACCCTCACCTGGACCCTAAACCGTCCCCGTTTCCTAACCCTAACCCTAGCCCGGACCCTAACCCTAACCCTTCCCCGAAGCCTGACCCTCACCCGTCCCCTAATCCTAACCCGTACGCTGACACTAACCCGCGCCCTCACACGTACGCTCCCCCTAAAGCGTTGTCGTACCCTCACCTGGACCCTAAACCGTCCCCGTCCCCTAACCCTAACCCTAGCCCGAACCCTAACCCTAACCCTTCCCCGAAGCCTGACCCTCACCCGTCCCCTAATCCTAACCCGTACGCTGACACTAACCCGCGCCCTCACACGTACGCTCCCCCTAAAGCGTTGTCGTACCCTCACCTGGACCCTAAACCGTCCCCGTCCCCTAACCCTAACCCTAGCCCGAACCCTAACCCTAACCCTTCCCCGAAGCCTGACCCTCACCCGTCCCCTAATCCTAACCCGTACGCTGACACTAAGCCGCGCCCTCACACGTACACTCCCCCTAAAGCGTTGTCGTACCCTCACCTGGACCCTAAACCGTCCCCGTCCCCTAACCCTAACCCTAGCCCGAACCCTAACCCTAACCCTTCCCCGAAGCCTGACACTCACCCTTCCCCTAATCCTAACCCGTACGCAGACACTAACCCGAGCCCTCACACGTACGCTCCCCCTAAAGCGTTGTCATACCCTCACCTGGACCCTAAACCGTCCCTGTCCCCTAACCCTAACCTTAGCCCGAACCCTAACCCTAACCCTTCCCCGAAGCCTGACCCTCACCCGTCCCCTAATCCTAACCCGTACGCTGACACTAACCCGTGCCCTCACACGTACGCTCCCCCTAAAGCGTTGTCGTACCCTCACCTGGACCCTAAACCGTCCCCGTCCCCTAACCCTAACCCTAGCCCGAACCCTAACCCTAACCCTTCCCCGAAGCCTGACCCTCACCCGTCCCCTAATCCTAACCCGTACGCTGACACTAACCCGCGCCCTCACACGTACGCTCCCCCTACAACGTTGTCGTACCCTCACCTGGACCCTAAACCGTCCCCGTTTCCTAACCCTAACCCTAGCCCGGACCCTAACCCTAACCCTTCCCCGAAGCCTGACCCTCACCCGTCCCCTAATCCTAACCCGTACGCTGACACTAACCCGCGCCCTCACACGTACGCTCCCCCTAAAGCGTTGTCGTACCCTCACCTGGACCCTAAACCGTCCCCGTCCCCTAACCCTAACCCTAGCCCGAACCCTAACCCTAACCCTTCCCCGAAGCCTGACCCTCACCCGTCCCCTAATCCTAACCCGTACGCTGACACTAACCCGCGCCCTCACACGTACGCTCCCCCTAAAGCGTTGTCGTACCCTCACCTGGACCCTAAACCGTCCCCGTCCCCTAACCCTAACCCTAGCCCGAACCCTAACCCTAACCCTTCCCCGAAGCCTGACCCTCACCCGTCCCCTAATCCTAACCCGTACGCTGACACTAACCCGCGCCCTCACACGTACGCTCCCCCTAAAGCGTTGTCGTACCCTCACCTGGACCCTAAACCGTCCCCGTCCCCTAACCCTAACCCTAGCCCGAACCCTAACCCTAACCCTTCCCCGAAGCCTGACCCTCACCCGTCCCCTAATCCTAACCCGTACGCTGACACTAAGCCGCGCCCTCACACGTACACTCCCCCTAAAGCGTTGTCGTACCCTCACCTGGACCCTAAACCGTCCCCGTCCCCTAACCCTAACCCTAGCCCGAACCCTAACCCTAACCCTTCCCCGAAGCCTGACACTCACCCTTCCCCTAATCCTAACCCGTACGCAGACACTAACCCGAGCCCTCACACGTACGCTCCCCCTAAAGCGTTGTCATACCCTCACCTGGACCCTAAACCGTCCCTGTCCCCTAACCCTAACCTTAGCCCGAACCCTAACCCTAACACTTCCGCGAAGCCTGACCCTCACCCTTCCCCTAATCCTAACCCGTACGCTGACACTAACCCGCGCCCTCACACGTACGCTCCCCCTAGAGCGTTGTCGTACCCTCACCTGAACCCTAAACCGTCCCCGTCCCCTAACCCTATCCCTAGCCCGAACCCTAACCCTAACCCTTCCCCGAAGCCTGACCCTCACCCGTCCCCTAATCCTAACCCGTACGCTGACACTAACCCGCGCCCTCACACGTACGCTCCCCCTAAAGCGTTGTCGTACCCTCACCTGGACCCTAAACCGTCCCCGTCCCCTAACCCTAACCCTAGCCCGAACCCTAACCCTAACCCTTCCCCGAAGCCTGACCCTCACCCGTCCCCTAATCCTAACCCGTACGCTGACACTAACCCGCGCCCTCACACGTATGCTCCCCCTAAAGCGTTGTCGTACCCTCACCTGGACCCTAAACCGTCCCCGTCCCCTAACCCTAACCCTAGCCCGAACCCTAACCCTAACCCTTCCCCGAAGCCTGACCCTCACCCGTCCCCTAATCCTAACCCGTACGCTGACACTAACCCGCGCCCTCACACGTACGCTCCCCCTAAAGCGTTGTCCTACCCTCACCTGGACCCTAAACCGTCCCCGTCCCCTAACCCTAACCCTAGCCCGAACCCTAACCCTAACCCTTCCCCGAAGCCTGACCCTCACCCGTCCCATAATCCTAACCCGTACGCTGACACTAACCCGCGCCCTCACACGTACGCTCCCCCTAAAGCATTGTCGTACCCTCACCTGGACCCTAAACCGTCCCCGTCCCCTAACCCTAACCCTAGACCGAACCCTAACCCTAACCCTTCCCCGAAGCCTGACCCTCACCCGTCCCCTAATCCTAACCCGTACGCTGACACTAACCCGCGCCCTCACACGTACGCTCCCCCTGAAGCGTTGTCGTACCCTCACCTGGACCCTAAACCGTCCCCGTCCCCTAACCCTAACCCTAGCCCGAACCCTAACCCTAACCCTTCCCCGAAGCCTGACCCTCACCCGTCCCCTAATCCTAACCCGTACGCTGACACTAACCCGCGCCCTCACACGTACGCTCCCCCTAAAGCGTTGTCGTACCCTCACCTGGACCCTAAACCGTCCCCGTCCCCTAACCCTAACCCTAGCCCGAACCCTAACCCTAACCCTTCCCCGAAGCCTGACCCTCACCCGTCCCCTAATCCTAACCCGTACGCTGACACTAACCCGCGCCCTCACACGTACGCTCCCCCTACAACGTTGTCGTACCCTCACCTGGACCCTAAACCGTCCCCGTTTCCTAACCCTAACCCTAGCCCGGACCCTAACCCTAACCCTTCCCCGAAGCCTGACCCTCACCCGTCCCCTAATCCTAACCCGTACGCTGACACTAACCCGCGCCCTCACACGTACGCTCCCCCTAAAGCGTTGTCGTACCCTCACCTGGACCCTAAACCGTCCCCGTCCCCTAACCCTAACCCTAGCCCGAACCCTAACCCTAACCCTTCCCCGAAGCCTGACCCTCACCCGTCCCCTAATCCTAACCCGTACGCTGACACTAACCCGCGCCCTCACACGTACGCTCCCCCTAAAGCGTTGTCGTACCCTCACCTGGACCCTAAACCGTCCCCGTCCCCTAACCCTAACCCTAGCCCGAACCCTAACCCTAACCCTTCCCCGAAGCCTGACCCTCACCCGTCCCCTAATCCTAAACCGTACGCTGACACTAAGCCGCGCCCTCACACGTACGCTCCCCCTAAAGCGTTGTCGTACCCTCACCTGGACCCTAAACCGTCCCCGTCCCCTAACCCTAACCCTAGACCGAACCCTAACCCTAACCCTTCCCCGAAGCCTGACCCTCACCCGTCCCATAATCCTAACCCGTACGCTGACACTAACCCGCGCCCTCACACGTACGCTCCCCCTAAAGCATTGTCGTACCCTCACCTGGACCCTAAACCGTCCCCGTCCCCTAACCCTAACCCTAGACCGAACCCTAACCCTAACCCTTCCCCGAAGCCTGACCCTCACCCGTCCCCTAATCCTAACCCGTACGCTGACACTAACCCGCGCCCTCACACGTACGCTCCCCCTAAAGCATTGTCGTACCCTCACCTGGACCCTAAACCGTCCCCGTCCCCTAACCCTAACCCTAGCCCGAACCCTAACCCTAACCCTTCCCCGAAGCCTGACCCTCACCCGTCCCCTAATCCTAACCCGTACGCTGACACTAACCCGCGCCCTCACACGTACGCTCCCCCTAAAGCGTTGTCGTACCCTCACCTGGACCCTAAACCGTCCCCGTCCCCTAACCCTAACCCTAGCCCGAACCCTAACCCTAACCCTTCCCCGAAGCCTGACCCTCACCCGTCCCCTAATCCTAACCCGTACGCTGACACTAACCCGCGCCCTCACACGTACGCTCCCCCTACAACGTTGTCGTACCCTCACCTGGACCCTAAACCGTCCCCGTTTCCTAACCCTAACCCTAGCCCGGACCCTAACCCTAACCCTTCCCCGAAGCCTGACCCTCACCCGTCCCCTAATCCTAACCCGTACGCTGACACTAACCCGCGCCCTCACACGTACGCTCCCCCTAAAGCGTTGTCGTACCCTCACCTGGACCCTAAACCGTCCCCGTCCCCTAACCCTAACCCTAGCCCGAACCCTAACCCTAACCCTTCCCCGAAGCCTGACCCTCACCCGTCCCCTAATCCTAACCCGTACGCTGACACTAACCCGCGCCCTCACACGTACGCTCCCCCTAAAGCGTTGTCGTACCCTCACCTGGACCCTAAACCGTCCCCGTCCCCTAACCCTAACCCTAGCCCGAACCCTAACCCTAACCCTTCCCCGAAGCCTGACCCTCACCCGTCCCCTAATCCTAACCCGTACGCTGACACTAAGCCGCGCCCTCACACGTACACTCCCCCTAAAGCGTTGTCGTACCCTCACCTGGACCCTAAACCGTCCCCGTCCCCTAACCCTAACCCTAGCCCGAACCCTAACCCTAACCCTTCCCCGAAGCCTGACACTCACCCTTCCCCTAATCCTAACCCGTACGCAGACACTAACCCGAGCCCTCACACGTACGCTCCCCCTAAAGCGTTGTCATACCCTCACCTGGACCCTAAACCGTCCCTGTCCCCTAACCCTAACCTTAGCCCGAACCCTAACCCTAACCCTTCCCCGAAGCCTGACCCTCACCCGTCCCCTAATCCTAACCCGTACGCTGACACTAACCCGTGCCCTCACACGTACGCTCCCCCTAAAGCGTTGTCGTACCCTCACCTGGACCCTAAACCGTCCCCGTCCCCTAACCCTAACCCTAGCCCGAACCCTAACCCTAACCCTTCCCCGAAGCCTGACCCTCACCCGTCCCCTAATCCTAACCCGTACGCTGACACTAACCCGCGCCCTCACACGTACGCTCCCCCTACAACGTTGTCGTACCCTCACCTGGACCCTAAACCGTCCCCGTTTCCTAACCCTAACCCTAGCCCGGACCCTAACCCTAACCCTTCCCCGAAGCCTGACCCTCACCCGTCCCCTAATCCTAACCCGTACGCTGACACTAACCCGCGCCCTCACACGTACGCTCCCCCTAAAGCGTTCTCGTACCCTCACCTGGACCCTAAACCGTCCCCGTCCCCTAACCCTAACCCTAGCCCGAACCCTAACCCTAACCCTTCCCCGAAGCCTGACCCTCACCCGTCCCCTAATCCTAACCCGTACGCTGACACTAACCCGCGCCCTCACACGTACGCTCCCCCTAAAGCGTTGTCGTACCCTCACCTGGACCCTAAACCGTCCCCGTCCCCTAACCCTAACCCTAGCCCGAACCCTAACCCTAACCCTTCCCCGAAGCCTGACCCTCACCCGTCCCATAATCCTAACCCGTACGCTGACACTAACCCGCGCCCTCACACGTACACTCCCCCTAAAGCATTGTCGTACCCTCACCTGGACCCTAAACCGTCCCCGTCCCCTAACCCTAACCCTAGACCGAACCCTAACCCTAACCCTTCCCCGAAGCCTGACCCTCACCCGTCCCCTAATCCTAACCCGTACGCTGACACTAACCCGCGCCCTCACACGTACGCTCCCCCTGAAGCGTTGTCGTACCCTCACCTGGACCCTAAACCGTCCCCGTCCCCTAACCCTAACCCTAGCCCGAACCCTAACCCTAACCCTTCCCCGAAGCCTGACCCTCACCCGTCCCCTAATCCTAACCCGTACGCTGACACTAACCCGCGCCCTCACACGTACGCTCCCCCTAAAGCGTTGTCATACCCTCACCTGGACCCTAAACCGTCCCTGTCCCCTAACCCTAACCTTAGCCCGAACCCTAACCCTAACACTTCCGCGAAGCCTGACCCTCACCCTTCCCCTAATCCTAACCCGTACGCTGACACTAACCCGCGCCCTCACACGTACGCTCCCCCTAGAGCGTTGTCGTACCCTCACCTGGACCCTAAACCGTCCCCGTCCCCTAACCCTATCCCTAGCCCGAACCCTAACCCTAACCCTTCCCCGAAGCCTGACCCTCACCCGTCCCCTAATCCTAACCCGTACGCTGACACTAACCCGCGCCCTCACACGTACGCTCCCCCTAAAGCGTTGTCGTACCCTCACCTGGACCCTAAACCGTCCCCGTCCCCTAACCCTAACCCTAGCCCGAACCCTAACCCTAACCCTTCCCCGAAGCCTGACCCTCACCCGTCCCCTAATCCTAACCCGTACGCTGACACTAACCCGCGCCCTCACACGTATGCTCCCCCTAAAGCGTTGTCGTACCCTCACCTGGACCCTAAACCGTCCCCGTCCCCTAACCCTAACCCTAGCCCGAACCCTAACCCTAACCCTTCCCCGAAGCCTGACCCTCACCCGTCCCCTAATCCTAACCCGTACGCTGACACTAACCCGCGCCCTCACACGTACGCTCCCCCTAAAGCGTTGTCGTACCCTCACCTGGACCCTAAACCGTCCCCGTCCCCTAACCCTAACCCTAGCCCGAACCCTAACCCTAACCCTTCCCCGAAGCCTGACCCTCACCCGTCCCATAATCCTAACCCGTACGCTGACACTAACCCGCGCCCTCACACGTACGCTCCCCCTAAAGCATTGTCGTACCCTCACCTGGACCCTAAACCGTCCCCGTCCCCTAACCCTAACCCTAGACCGAACCCTAACCCTAACCCTTCCCCGAAGCCTGACCCTCACCCGTCCCCTAATCCTAACCCGTACGCTGACACTAACCTGCGCCCTCACACGTACGCTCCCCCTGAAGCGTTGTCGTACCCTCACCTGGACCCTAAACCGTCCCCGTCCCCTAACCCTAACCCTAGCCCGAACCCTAACCCTAACCCTTCCCCGAAGCCTGACCCTCACCCGTCCCCTAATCCTAACCCGTACGCTGACACTAACCCGCGCCCTCACACGTACGCTCCCCCTAAAGCGTTGTCGTACCCTCACCTGGACCCTAAACCGTCCCCGTCCCCTAACCCTAACCCTAGCCCGAACCCTAACCCTAACCCTTCCCCGAAGCCTGACCCTCACCCGTCCCCTAATCCTAACCCGTACGCTGACACTAACCCGCGCCCTCACACGTACGCTCCCCCTACAACGTTGTCGTACCCTCACCTGGACCCTAAACCGTCCCCGTTTCCTAACCCTAACCCTAGCCCGGACCCTAACCCTAACCCTTCCCCGAAGCCTGACCCTCACCCGTCCCCTAATCCTAACCCGTACGCTGACACTAACCCGCGCCCTCACACGTACGCTCCCCCTAAAGCGTTGTCGTACCCTCACCTGGACCCTAAACCGTCCCCGTCCCCTAACCCTAACCCTAGCCCGAACCCTAACCCTAACCCTTCCCCGAAGCCTGACCCTCACCCGTCCCCTAATCCTAACCCGTACGCTGACACTAACCCGCGCCCTCACACGTACGCTCCCCCTAAAGCGTTGTCGTACCCTCACCTGGACCCTAAACCGTCCCCGTCCCCTAACCCTAACCCTAGCCCGAACCCTAACCCTAACCCTTCCCCGAAGCCTGACCCTCACCCGTCCCCTAATCCTAAACCGTACGCTGACACTAAGCCGCGCCCTCACACGTACGCTCCCCCTAAAGCGTTGTCGTACCCTCACCTGGACCCTAAACCGTCCCCGTCCCCTAACCCTAACCCTAGCCCGAACCCTAACCCTAACCCTTCCCCGAAGCCTGACACTCACCCTTCCCCTAATCCTAACCCGTACGCAGACACTAACCCGAGCCCTCACACGTACGCTCCCCCTAAAGCGTTGTCATACCCTCACCTGGACCCTAAACCGTCCCCGTCCCCTAACCCTAACCCTAGCCCGAACCCTAACCCTAACCCTTCGCCGAAGCCTGACCCTCACACTTCCCCTAATCCTAACACGTACGCTGACACTAACCCGCGCCCTCACACGTACGCTCCCCCTAGAGCGTTGTCGTACACTCACCTGGACCCTAAACCGTCCCCGTCCCCTAACCCTAACCCTAGCCCGAACCTTAACCCTAACCCTTCCCCGAAGCCTGACCCTCACCCGTCCCCTAATCCTAACCCGTACGCTGACACTAACCCGCGCCCTCACACGTACGCTCCCCCTAAAGCGTTGTCGTACCCTCACCTGGACCCTAAACCGTCCCCGTCCCCTAACCCTAACCCTAGCCCGAACCCTAACCCTAACCCTTCCCCGAAGCCTGACCCTCACCCGTCCCCTAATCCTAACCCGTACGCTGACACTAACCCGCGCCCTCACACGTACGCTCCCCCTAAAGCGTTGTCGTACCCTCACCTGGACCCTAAACCGTCCCCGTCCCCTAACCCTAACCCTAGCCCGAACCCTAACCCTAACCCTTCCCCGAAGCCTGACCCTCACCCGTCCCATAATCCTAACCCGTACGCTGACACTAACCCGCGCCCTCACACGTACGCTCCCCCTAAAGCATTGTCGTACCCTCACCTGGACCCTAAACCGTCCCCGTCCCCTAACCCTAACCCTAGACCGAACCCTAACCCTAACCCTTCCCCGAAGCCTGACCCTCACCCGTCCCCTAATCCTAACCCGTACGCTGACACTAACCCGCGCCCTCACACGTACGCTCCCCCTGAAGCGTTGTCGTACCCTCACCTGGACCCTAAACCGTCCCCGTCCCCTAACCCTAACCCTAGACCGAACCCTAACCCTAACCCTTCCCCGAAGCCTGACCCTCACCCGTCCCCTAATCCTAACCCGTACGCTGACACTAACCCGCGCCCTCACACGTACGCTCCCCCTAAAGCGTTGTCGTACCCTCACCTGGACCCTAAACCGTCCCCGTCCCCTAACCCTAACCCTAGCCCGAACCCTAACCCTAACCCTTCCCCGAAGCCTGACCCTCACCCGTCCCCTAATCCTAACCCGTACGCTGACACTAACCCGCGCCCTCACACGTACGCTCCCCCTACAACGTTGTCGTACCCTCACCTGGACCCTAAACCGTCCCCGTTTCCTAACCCTAACCCTAGCCCGGACCCTAACCCTAACCCTTCCCCGAAGCCTGACCCTCACCCGTCCCCTAATCCTAACCCGTACGCTGACACTAACCCGCGCCCTTACACGTACGCTCCCCCTAAAGCGTTGTCGTACCCTCACCTGGACCCTAAACCGTCCCCGTCCCCTAACCCTAACCCTAGCCCGAACCCTAACCCTAACCCTTCCCCGAAGCCTGACCCTCACCCGTCCCCTAATCCTAACCCGTACGCTGACACTAACCCGCGCCCTCACACGTACGCTCCCCCTAAAGCGTTGTCGTACCCTCACCTGGACCCTAAACCGTCCCCGTCCCCTAACCCTAACCCTAGCCCGAACCCTAACCCTAACCCTTCCCCGAAGCCTGACCCTCACCCGTCCCCTAATCCTAACCCGTACGCTGACACTAAGACGCGCCCTCACACGTACGCTCCCCCTAAAGCGTTGTCGTACCCTCACCTGGACCCTAAACCGTCCCCGTCCCCTAACCCTAACCCTAGCCCGAACCCTAACCCTAACCCTTCCCCGAAGCCTGACACTCACCCTTCCCCTAATCCTAACCCGTACGCAGACACTAACCCGAGCCCTCACACGTACGCTCCCCCTAAAGCGTTGTCATACCCTCACCTGGACCCTAAACCGTCCCTGTCCCCTAACCCTAACCTTAGCCCGAACCCTAACCCTAACACTTCCGCGAAGCCTGACCCTCACACTTCCCCTAATCCTAACCCGTACGCTGACACTAACCCGCGCCCTCACACGTACGCTCCCCCTAGAGCGTTGTCGTACCCTCACCTGGACCCTAAACAGTCCCCGTCCCCTAACCCTAACCCTAGCCCGAACCCTAACCCTAACCCTTCCCCGAAGCCTGACCCTCAACCGTCCCCTAATCCTAACCCGTACGCTGACACTAACCCGCGCCCTCACACGTACGCTTCCCCTAAAGCGTTGTCGTACCCTCACCTGGACCCTAAACCGTCCCCGTCCCCTAACCCTAACCCTAGCCCGAACCCTAACCCTAACCCTTCCCCGAAGCCTGACCCTCACCCGTCCCCTAATCCTAACCCGTATGCTGACACTAACCCGCGCCCTCACACGTACGCTCCCCCTAAAGCGTTGTCGTACCCTCACCTGGACCCTAAACCGTCCCCGTCCCCTAACCCTAACCCTAGCCCGAACCCTAACCCTAACCCTTCCCCGAAGCCTGACCCTCACCCGTCCCCTAATCCTAACCCGTACGCTGACACTAACCCGCGCCCTCACACGTACGCTCCCCCTAAAGCGTTGTCGTACCCTCACCTGGACCCTAAACCGTCCCCGTCCCCTAACCCTAACCCTAGCCCGAACCCTAACCCTAACCCTTCCCCGAAGCCTGACCCTCACCCGTCCCCTAATCCTAACCCGTACGCTGACACTAACCCGCGCCCTCACACGTACGCTCCCCCTAAAGCGTTGTCGTACCCTCACCTGGACCCTAAACCGTCCCCGTCCCCTAACCCTAACCCTAGCCCGAACCCTAACCCTAACCCTTCCCCGAAGCCTGACCCTCACCCGTCCCCTAATCCTAACCCGTACGCTGACACTAACCCGCGCCCTCACACGTACGCTCCCCCTACAACGTTGTCGTACCCTCACCTGGACCCTAAACCGTCCCCGTTTCCTAACCCTAACCCTAGCCCGGACCCTAACCCTAACCCTTCCCCGAAGCCTGACCCTCACCCGTCCCCTAATCCTAACCCGTACGCTGACACTAACCCGCGCCCTCACACGTACGCTCCCCCTAAAGCGTTGTCGTACCCTCACCTGGACCCTAAACCGTCCCCGTCCCCTAACCCTAACCCTAGCCCAAACCCTAACCCTAACCCTTCCCCGAAGCCTGACCCTCACCCGTCCCCTAATCCTAACCCGTACGCTGACACTAACCCGCGCCCTCACACGTACGCTCCCCCTAAAGCGTTGTCGTACCCTCACCTGGACCCTAAACCGTCCCCGTCCCCTAACCCTAACCCTAGCCCTTACCCTAACCCTAACACTTCCCCGAAGCCTGACCCTCACCCGTCCCCTAATCCTAACCCGTACGCTGACACTAACCCGCGCCCTCACACGTACGCTCCCCCTAAAGCGTTGTCGTACCCTCACCTGGACCCTAAACCGTCCCCGTCCCCTAACCCTATCCCTAGCCCGAACCCTAACCCTAACACTTCCCCGAAGCCTGACCCTCACCCGTCCCCTAATCCTAACCCGTACGCTGACACTAACCCGCGCCCTCACACGTACGCTCCCCCTAAAGCGTTGTCGTACCCTCACCTGCACCCTAAACCGTCCCCGTCCCCTAACCCTAATCCTAGCCCGAACCCTAACCCTAACCCTTCCCCGAAGCCTGACCCTCACCCGTCCCCTAATCCTAACCCGTACGCTGACACTAACCCGCGCCCTCACACGTATGCTCCCCCTAAAGCGTTGTCGTACCCTCACCTGGACCCTAAACCGTCCCCGTCCCCTAACCCTAACCCTAGCCCGAACCCTAACCCTAACCCTTCCCCGAAGCCTGACCCTCACCCGTCCCCTAATCCTAACCCGTACGCTGACACTAACCCGCGCCCTCACACGTACGCTCCCCCTAAAGCGTTGTCGTACCCTCACCTGGACCCTAAACCGTCCCCGTCCCCTAACCCTAACCCTAGCCCGAACCCTAACCCTAACTCTTCCCCGAAGCCTGACCCTCACCCGTCCCATAATCCTAACCCGTACGCTGACACTAACCCGCGCCCTCACACGTACGCTCCCCCTAAAGCATTGTCGTACCCTCACCTGGACCCTAAACCGTCCCCGTCCCCTAACCCTAACCCTAGACCGAACCCTAACCCTAACCCTTCCCCGAAGCCTGACCCTCACCCGTCCCCTAATCCTAACCCGTACGCTGACACTAACCCGCGCCCTCACACGTACGCTCCCCCTGAAGCGTTGTCGTACCCTCACCTGGACCCTAAACCGTCCCCGTCCCCTAACCCTAACCCTAGCCCGAACCCTAACCCTAACCCTTCCCCGAAGCCTGACCCTCACCCGTCCCCTAATCCTAACCCGTACGCTGACACTAACCCACGCCCTCACACGTACGCTCCCCCTGAAGCGTTGTCGTACCCTCACCTGGACCCTAAACCGTCCCCGTCCCCTAACCCTAACCCTAGCCCGAACCCTAACCCTAACCCTTCCCCGAAGCCTGACCCTCACCCGTCCCCTAATCCTAACCCGTACACTGACACTAACCCGCGCCCTCACACGTACGCTCCCCCTACAACGTTGTCGTACCCTCACCTGGACCCTAAACCGTCCCCGTTTCCTAACCCTAACCCTAGCCCGGACCCTAACCCTAACCCTTCCCCGAAGCCTGACCCTCACCCGTCCCCTAATCCTAACCCGTACGCTGACACTAACCCGCGCCCTCACACGTACGCTCCCCCTAAAGCGTTGTCGTACCCTCACCTGGACCCTAAACCGTCCCCGTCCCCTAACCCTAACCCTAGCCCAAACCCTAACCCTAACCCTTCCCCGAAGCCTGACCCTCACCCGTCCCCTAATCCTAACCCGTACGCTGACACTAACCCGCGCCCTCACACGTACGCTCCCCCTAAAGCGTTGTCGTACCCTCACCTGGACCCTAAACCGTCCCCGTCCCCTAACCCTAACCCTAGCCCTTACCCTAACCCTAACACTTCCCCGAAGCCTGACCCTCACCCGTCCCCTAATCCTAACCCGTACGCTGACACTAACCCGCGCCCTCACACGTACGCTCCCCCTAAAGCGTTGTCGTACCCTCACCTGGACCCTAAACCGTCCCCGTCCCCTAACCCTATCCCTAGCCCGAACCCTAACCCTAACCCTTCCCCGAAGCCTGACCCTCACCCGTCCCCTAATCCTAACCCGTACGCTGACACTAACCCGCGCCCTCACACGTACGCTCCCCCTAAAGCGTTGTCGTACCCTCACCTGCACCCTAAACCGTCCCCGTCCCCTAACCCTAATCCTAGCCCGAACCCTAACCCTAACCCTTCCCCGAAGCCTGACCCTCACCCGTCCCCTAATCCTAACCCGTACGCTGACACTAACCCGCGCCCTCACACGTATGCTCCCCCTAAAGCGTTGTCGTACCCTCACCTGGACCCTAAACCGTCCCCGTCCCCTAACCCTAACCCTAGCCCGAACCCTAACCCTAACCCTTCCCCGAAGCCTGACCCTCACCCGTCCCCTAATCCTAACCCGTACGCTGACACTAACCCGCGCCCTCACACGTACGCTCCCCCTAAAGCGTTGTCGTACCCTCACCTGGACCCTAAACCGTCCCCGTCCCCTAACCCTAACCCTAGCCCGAACCCTAACCCTAACTCTTCCCCGAAGCCTGACCCTCACCCGTCCCATAATCCTAACCCGTACGCTGACACTAACCCGCGCCCTCACACGTACGCTCCCCCTAAAGCATTGTCGTACCCTCACCTGGACCCTAAACCGTCCCCGTCCCCTAACCCTAACCCTAGACCGAACCCTAACCCTAACCCTTCCCCGAAGCCTGACCCTCACCCGTCCCCTAATCCTAACCCGTACGCTGACACTAACCCGCGCCCTCACACGTACGCTCCCCCTGAAGCGTTGTCGTACCCTCACCTGGACCCTAAACCGTCCCCGTCCCCTAACCCTAACCCTAGCCCGAACCCTAACCCTAACCCTTCCCCGAAGCCTGACCCTCACCCGTCCCCTAATCCTAACCCGTACGCTGACACTAACCCACGCCCTCACACGTACGCTCCCCCTGAAGCGTTGTCGTACCCTCACCTGGACCCTAAACCGTCCCCGTCCCCTAACCCTAACCCTAGCCCGAACCCTAACACTAACCCTTCCCCGAAGCCTGACCCTCACCCGTCCCCTAATCCTAACCCGTACGCTGACACTAACCCGCGCCCTCACACGTACGCTCCCCCTAAAGCGTTGTCGTACCCTCACCTGGACCCTAAACCGTCCCCGTCCCCTAACCCTAACCCTAGCCCGAACCCTAACCCTAACCCTTCCCCGAAGCCTGACCCTCACCCGTCCCCTAATCCTAACCCGTACGCTGACACTAAGCCGCGCCCTCACACGTACGCTCCCCCTAAAGCGTTGTCGTACCCTCACCTGGACCCTAAACCGTCCCCGTCCCCTAACCCTAACCCTAGCCCGAACTCTAACCCTAACCCTTCCCCGAAGCCTGACACTCACCCTTCCCCTAATCCTAACCCGTACGCAGACACTAACCCGAGCCCTCACACGTACGCTCCCCCTAAAGCGTTGTCGTACCCTCACCTGGACCCTAAACCGTCCCTGTCCCCTAACCCTAACCTTAGCCCGAACCCTAACCCTAACACTTCCGCGAAGCCTGACCCTCACACTTCCCCTAATCCTAACCCGTACGCTGACACTAACCCGCGCCCTCACACGTACGCTCCCCCTAGAGCGTTGTCGTACCCTCACCTGGACCCTAAACCGTCCCCGTCCCCTAACCCTAACCCTAGCCCGAACCCTAACCCTAACCCTTCCCCGAAGCATGACCCTCAACCGTCCCCTAATCCTAACCCGTACACTGACACTAACCCGCGCCCTCACACGTACGCTCCCCCTAAAGCGTTGTCGTACCCTCACCTGGACCCTAAACCGTCCCCGTCCCCTAACCCTAACACTAGCCCGAACCCTAACCCTAACCCTTCCCCGAAGCCTGACCCTCACCCGTCCCCTAATCCTAACCCGTACGCTGACACTAACCCGCGCCCTCACACGTACGCTCCCCCTAAAGCGTTGTCGTACCCTCACCTGGACCCTAAACCGTCCCCGTCCCCTAACCCTAACCCTAGCCCGAACCCTAACCCTAACCCTTCCCCGAAGCCTGACCCTCACCCGTCCCCTAATCCTAACCCGTACGCTGACACTAACCCGCGCCCTCACACGTACGCTCCCCCTAAAGCGTTGTCGTACCCTCACCTGGACCCTAAACCGTCCCCGTCCCCTAACCCTAACCCTAGCCCGAACCCTAACCCTAACCCTTCCCCGAAGCCTGACCCTCACCCGTCCCCTAATCCTAACCCGTACGCTGACACTAACCCGCGCCCTCACACGTACGCTCCCCCTAAAGCGTTGTCGTACCCTCACCTGGACCCTAAACCGTCCCCGTCCCCTAACCCTAACCCTAGCCCGTACCCTAACCCTAACCCTTCCCCGAAGCCTGACCCTCACCCGTCCCCTAATCCTAACCCGTACGCTGACACTAACCCGCGCCCTCACACGTACGCTCCCCCTAAAGCATTGTCGTACCCTCACCTGGACCCTAAACCGTCCCCGTCCCCTAACCCTAACCCTAGACCGAACCCTAACCCTAACCCTTCCCCGAAGCCTGACCCTCACCCGTCCCCTAATCCTAACCCGTACGCTGACACTAACCCGCGCCCTCACACGTACGCTCCCCCTGAAGCGTTGTCGTACCCTCACCTGGACCCTAAACCGTCCCCGTCCCCTAACCCTAACCCTAGCCCGAACCCTAACCCTAACCCTTCCCCGAAGCCTGACCCTCACCCGTCCCCTAATCCTAACCCGTACGCTGACACTAACCCGCGCCCTCACACGTACGCTCCCCCTAAAGCGTTGTCGTACCCTCACCTGGACCCTAAACCGTCCCCGTCCCCTAACCCTAACCCTAGCCCGAACCCTAACCCTAACCCTTCCCCGAAGCCTGACCCTCACCCGTCCCCTAATCCTAACCCGTACGCTGACACTAACCCGCGCCCTCACACGTACGCTCCCCCTACAACGTTGTCGTACCCTCACCTGGACCCTAAACCGTCCCCGTTTCCTAACCCTAACCCTAGCCCGGACCCTAACCCTAACCCTTCCCCGAAGCCTGACCCTCACCCGTCCCCTAATCCTAACCCGTACGCTGACACTAACCCGCGCCCTCACACGTACGCTCCCCCTAAAGCGTTGTCGTACCCTCACCTGGACCCTAAACCGTCCCCGTCCCCTAACCCTAACCCTAGCCCGAACCCTAACCCTAACCCTTCCCCGAAGCCTGACCCTCACCCGTCCCCTAATCCTAACCCGTACGCTGACACTAACCCGCGCCCTCACACGTACGCTCCCCCTAAAGCGTTGTCGTACCCTCACCTGGACCCTAAACCGTCCCCGTCCCCTAACCCTAACCCTAGCCCGAACCCTAACCCTAACCCTTCCCCGAAGCCTGACCCTCACCCGTCCCCTAATCCTAAACCGTACGCTGACACTAAGCCGCGCCCTCACACGTACGCTCCCCCTAAAGCGTTGTCGTACCCTCACCTGGACCCTAAACCGTCCCCGTCCCCTAAACCTAACCCTAGCCCGAACCCTAACCCTAACCCTTCCCCGAAGCCTGACACTCACCCTTCCCCTAATCCTAACCCGTACGCAGACACTAACCCGAGCCCTCACACGTACGCTCCCCCTAAAGCGTTGTCATACCCTCAACTGGACCCTAAACCGTCC
Organism: Globicephala melas; assembly: GCF_963455315.2. NCBI lineage: Eukaryota > Metazoa > Chordata > Mammalia > Artiodactyla > Delphinidae > Globicephala > Globicephala melas. The sequence goes on from NW_027207604.1 coordinate 159,517, forward strand.
CCGTCCCCTAACCCTAACCCTAGCCCGAACCCTAACCCTAACCCTTCCCCGAAGTCTGACCCTCACCCGTCCCCTAATCCTAACCCGTACGCTGACACTAACCCGCGCCCTCACACGTACGCTCCCCCTAAAGCGTTGTCGTACCCTCACCTGGACCCTAAACCGTCCCCGTCCCCTAACCCTAACCCTAGCCCGAACCCTAACCCTAACCCTTCCCCGAAGCCTGACCCTCACCCGTCCCCTAATCCTAACCCGTACGCTGACACTAACCCGCGCCCTCACACGTACGCTCCCCCTACAACGTTGTCGTACCCTCACCTGGACCCTAAACCGTCCCCGTTTCCTAACCCTAACCCTAGCCCGGACCCTAACCCTAACCCTTCCCCGAAGCCTGACCCTCACCCGTCCCCTAATCCTAACCCGTACGCTGACACTAACCCGCGCCCTCACACGTACGCTCCCCCTAAAGCGTTGTCGTACCCTCACCTGGACCCTAAACCGTCCCCGTCCCCTAACCCTAACCCTAGCCCGAACCCTAACCCTAACCCTTCCCCGAAGCCTGACCCTCACCCGTCCCCTAATCCTAACCCGTACGCTGACACTAACCCGCGCCCTCACACGTACGCTCCCCCTAAAGCGTTGTCGTACCCTCACCTGGACCCTAAACCGTCCCCGTCCCCTAACCCTAACCCTAGCCCGAACCCTAACCCTAACCCTTCCCCGAAGCCTGACCCTCACCCGTCCCCTAATCCTAACCCGTACGCTGACACTAAGCCGCGCCTTCACACGTACGCTCCCCCTAAAGCGTTGTCGTACCCTCACCTGGACCCTAAACCGTCCCCGTCCCCTAACCCTAACCCTAGCCCGAACCCTAACCCAACCCTTCCCCGAAGCCTGACACTCACCCTTCCCCTAATCCTAACCCGTACGCTGACACTAACCCGCGCCCTCACACGTACGTTCCCCCTAAAGCGTTGTCGTACCCTCACCTGGACCCTAAACCGTCCCCGTCCCCTAACCCTAACCTTAGCCCGAACCCTAACCCTAACCCTTCCGCGAAGCCTGACCCTCACCCTTCCCCTAATCCTAACACGTACGCTGACACTAACCCGCGCCCTCACACGTACGCTCCCCCTAGAGCGTTGTCGTACACTCACCTGGACCCTAAACCGTCCCCGTCCCCTAACCCTAACCCTAGCCCGAACCTTAACCCTAACCCTTCCCCGAAGCCTGACCCTCACCCGTCCCCTAATCCTAACCCGTACGCTGACACTAACCCGCGCCCTCACACGTACGCTCCCCCTAAAGCGTTGTCGTACCCTCACCTGGACCCTAAACCGTCCCCGTCCCCTAACCCTAACCCTAGCCCGAACCCTAACCCTAACCCTTCCCCGAAGCCTGACCCTCACCCGTCCCCTAATCCTAACCCGTACGCTGACACTAACCCGCGCCCTCACACGTACGCTCCCCCTAAAGCGTTGTCGTACCCTCACCTGGACCCTAAACCGTCCCCGTCCCCTAACCCTAACCCTAGCCCGAACCCTAACCCTAACCCTTCCCCGAAGCCTGACCCTCACCCGTCCCATAATCCTAACCCGTACGCTGACACTAACCCGCGCCCTCACACGTACGCTCCCCCTAAAGCATTGTCGTACCCTCACCTGGACCCTAAACCGTCCCCGTCCCCTAACCCTAACCCTAGACCGAACCCTAACCCTAACCCTTCCCCGAAGCCTGACCCTCACCCGTCCCCTAATCCTAACCCGTACGCTGACACTAACCCGCGCCCTCACACGTACGCTCCCCCTGAAGCGTTGTCGTACCCTCACCTGGACCCTAAACCGTCCCCGTCCCCTAACCCTAACCCTAGACCGAACCCTAACCCTAACCCTTCCCCGAAGCCTGACCCTCACCCGTCCCCTAATCCTAACCCGTACGCTGACACTAACCCGCGCCCTCACACGTACGCTCCCCCTAAAGCGTTGTCGTACCCTCACCTGGACCCTAAACCGTCCCCGTCCCCTAACCCTAACCCTAGCCCGAACCCTAACCCTAACCCTTCCCCGAAGCCTGACCCTCACCCGTCCCCTAATCCTAACCCGTACGCTGACACTAACCCGCGCCCTCACACGTACGCTCCCCCTACAACGTTGTCGTACCCTCACCTGGACCCTAAACCGTCCCCGTTTCCTAACCCTAACCCTAGCCCGGACCCTAACCCTAACCCTTCCCCGAAGCCTGACCCTCACCCGTCCCCTAATCCTAACCCGTACGCTGACACTAACCCGCGCCCTTACACGTACGCTCCCCCTAAAGCGTTGTCGTACCCTCACCTGGACCCTAAACCGTCCCCGTCCCCTAACCCTAACCCTAGCCCGAACCCTAACCCTAACCCTTCCCCGAAGCCTGACCCTCACCCGTCCCCTAATCCTAACCCGTACGCTGACACTAACCCGCGCCCTCACACGTACGCTCCCCCTAAAGCGTTGTCGTCCCCTCATCTGGACCCTAAACCGTCCCCGTCCCCTAACCCTAACCCTAGCCCGAACCCTAACCCTAACCCTTCCCCGAAGCCTGACCCTCACCCGTCCCCTAATCCTAACCCGTACGCTGACACTAAGACGCGCCCTCACACGTACGCTCCCCCTAAAGCGTTGTCGTACCCTCACCTGGACCCTAAACCGTCCCCGTCCCCTAACCCTAACCCTAGCCCGAACCCTAACCCTAACCCTTCCCCGAAGCCTGACACTCACCCTTCCCCTAATCCTAACCCGTACGCAGACACTAACCCGAGCCCTCACACGTACGCTCCCCCTAAAGCGTTGTCATACCCTCACCTGGACCCTAAACCGTCCCTGTCCCCTAACCCTAACCTTAGCCCGAACCCTAACCCTAACACTTCCGCGAAGCCTGACCCTCACACTTCCCCTAATCCTAACCCGTACGCTGACACTAACCCGCGCCCTCACACGTACGCTCCCCCTAGAGCGTTGTCGTACCCTCACCTGGACCCTAAACAGTCCCCGTCCCCTAACCCTAACCCTAGCCCGAACCCTAACCCTAACCCTTCCCCGAAGCCTGACCCTCAACCGTCCCCTAATCCTAACCCGTACGCTGACACTAACCCGCGCCCTCACACGTACGCTTCCCCTAAAGCGTTGTCGTACCCTCACCTGGACCCTAAACCGTCCCCGTCCCCTAACCCTAACCCTAGCCCGAACCCTAACCCTAACCCTTCCCCGAAGCCTGACCCTCACCCGTCCCCTAATCCTAACCCGTATGCTGACACTAACCCGCGCCCTCACACGTACGCTCCCCCTAAAGCGTTGTCGTACCCTCACCTGGACCCTAAACCGTCCCCGTCCCCTAACCCTAACCCTAGCCCGAACCCTAACCCTAACCCTTCCCCGAAGCCTGACCCTCACCCGTCCCCTAATCCTAACCCGTACGCTGACACTAACCCGCGCCCTCACACGTACGCTCCCCCTAAAGCGTTGTCGTACCCTCACCTGGACCCTAAACCGTCCCCGTCCCCTAACCCTAACCCTAGCCCGAACCCTAACCCTAACCCTTCCCCGAAGCCTGACCCTCACCCGTCCCCTAATCCTAACCCGTACGCTGACACTAACCCGCGCCCTCACACGTACGCTCCCCCTACAACGTTGTCGTACCCTCACCTGGACCCTAAACCGTCCCCGTTTCCTAACCCTAACCCTAGCCCGGACCCTAACCCTAACCCTTCCCCGAAGCCTGACCCTCACCCGTCCCCTAATCCTAACCCGTACGCTGACACTAACCCGCGCCCTCACACGTACGCTCCCCCTAAAGCGTTGTCGTACCCTCACCTGGACCCTAAACCGTCCCCGTCCCCTAACCCTAACCCTAGCCCGAACCCTAACCCTAACCCTTCCCCGAAGCCTGACCCTCACCCGTCCCCTAATCCTAACCCGTACGCTGACACTAACCCGCGCCCTCACACGTACGCTCCCCCTAAAGCGTTGTCGTACCCTCACCTGGACCCTAAACCGTCCCCGTCCCCTAACCCTAACCCTAGCCCGAACCCTAACCCTAACCCTTCCCCGAAGCCTGACCCTCACCCGTCCCCTAATCCTAACCCGTACGCTGACACTAAGCCGCGCCTTCACACGTACGCTCCCCCTAAAGCGTTGTCGTACCCTCACCTGGACCCTAAACCGTCCCCGTCCCCTAACCCTAACCCTAGCCCGAACCCTAACCCAACCCTTCCCCGAAGCCTGACACTCACCCTTCCCCTAATCCTAACCCGTACGCTGACACTAACCCGCGCCCTCACACGTACGTTCCCCCTAAAGCGTTGTCGTACCCTCACCTGGACCCTAAACCGTCCCCGTCCCCTAACCCTAACCTTAGCCCGAACCCTAACCCTAACCCTTCCGCGAAGCCTGACCCTCACCCTTCCCCTAATCCTAACACGTACGCTGACACTAACCCGCGCCCTCACACGTACGCTCCCCCTAGAGCGTTGTCGTACACTCACCTGGACCCTAAACCGTCCCCGTCCCCTAACCCTAACCCTAGCCCGAACCTTAACCCTAACCCTTCCCCGAAGCCTGACCCTCACCCGTCCCCTAATCCTAACCCGTACGCTGACACTAACCCGCGCCCTCACACGTACGCTCCCCCTAAAGCGTTGTCGTACCCTCACCTGGACCCTAAACCGTCCCCGTCCCCTAGCCCTAACCCTAGCCCGAACCCTAACCCTAACCCTTCCCCGAAGCCTGACCCTCACCCGTCCCCTAATCCTAACCCGTACGCTGACACTAACCCGCGCCCTCACACGTACGCTCCCCCTAAAGCGTTGTCGTACCCTCACCTGGACCCTAAACCGTCCCCGTCCCCTAACCCTAACCCTAGCCCGAACCCTAACCCTAACCCTTCCCCGAAGCCTGACCCTCACCCGTCCCATAATCCTAACCCGTACGCTGACACTAACCCGCGCCCTCACACGTACGCTCCCCCTAAAGCATTGTCGTACCCTCACCTGGACCCTAAACCGTCCCCGTCCCCTAACCCTAACCCTAGACCGAACCCTAACCCTAACCCTTCCCCGAAGCCTGACCCTCACCCGTCCCCTAATCCTAACCCGTACGCTGACACTAACCCGCGCCCTCACACGTACGCTCCCCCTGAAGCGTTGTCGTACCCTCACCTGGACCCTAAACCGTCCCCGTCCCCTAACCCTAACCCTAGACCGAACCCTAACCCTAACCCTTCCCCGAAGCCTGACCCTCACCCGTCCCCTAATCCTAACCCGTACGCTGACACTAACCCGCGCCCTCACACGTACGCTCCCCCTAAAGCGTTGTCGTACCCTCACCTGGACCCTAAACCGTCCCCGTCCCCTAACCCTAACCCTAGCCCGAACCCTAACCCTAACCCTTCCCCGAAGCCTGACCCTCACCCGTCCCCTAATCCTAACCCGTACGCTGACACTAACCCGCGCCCTCACACGTACGCTCCCCCTACAACGTTGTCGTACCCTCACCTGGACCCTAAACCGTCCCCGTTTCCTAACCCTAACCCTAGCCCGGACCCTAACCCTAACCCTTCCCCGAAGCCTGACCCTCACCCGTCCCCTAATCCTAACCCGTACGCTGACACTAACCCGCGCCCTTACACGTACGCTCCCCCTAAAGCGTTGTCGTACCCTCACCTGGACCCTAAACCGTCCCCGTCCCCTAACCCTAACCCTAGCCCGAACCCTAACCCTAACCCTTCCCCGAAGCCTGACCCTCACCCGTCCCCTAATCCTAACCCGTACGCTGACACTAACCCGCGCCCTCACACGTACGCTCCCCCTAAAGCGTTGTCGTCCCCTCATCTGGACCCTAAACCGTCCCCGTCCCCTAACCCTAACCCTAGCCCGAACCCTAACCCTAACCCTTCCCCGAAGCCTGACCCTCACCCGTCCCCTAATCCTAACCCGTACGCTGACACTAAGACGCGCCCTCACACGTACGCTCCCCCTAAAGCGTTGTCGTACCCTCACCTGGACCCTAAACCGTCCCCGTCCCCTAACCCTAACCCTAGCCCGAACCCTAACCCTAACCCTTCCCCGAAGCCTGACACTCACCCTTCCCCTAATCCTAACCCGTACGCAGACACTAACCCGAGCCCTCACACGTACGCTCCCCCTAAAGCGTTGTCATACCCTCACCTGGACCCTAAACCGTCCCTGTCCCCTAACCCTAACCTTAGCCCGAACCCTAACCCTAACACTTCCGCGAAGCCTGACCCTCACACTTCCCCTAATCCTAACCCGTACGCTGACACTAACCCGCGCCCTCACACGTACGCTCCCCCTAGAGCGTTGTCGTACCCTCACCTGGACCCTAAACAGTCCCCGTCCCCTAACCCTAACCCTAGCCCGAACCCTAACCCTAACCCTTCCCCGAAGCCTGACCCTCAACCGTCCCCTAATCCTAACCCGTACGCTGACACTAACCCGCGCCCTCACACGTACGCTTCCCCTAAAGCGTTGTCGTACCCTCACCTGGACCCTAAACCGTCCCCGTCCCCTAACCCTAACCCTAGCCCGAACCCTAACCCTAACCCTTCCCCGAAGCCTGACCCTCACCCGTCCCCTAATCCTAACCCGTATGCTGACACTAACCCGCGCCCTCACACGTACGCTCCCCCTAAAGCGTTGTCGTACCCTCACCTGGACCCTAAACCGTCCCCGTCCCCTAACCCTAACCCTAGCCCGAACCCTAACCCTAACCCTTCCCCGAAGCCTGACCCTCACCCGTCCCCTAATCCTAACCCGTACGCTGACACTAACCCGCGCCCTCACACGTACGCTCCCCCTAAAGCGTTGTCGTACCCTCACCTGGACCCTAAACCGTCCCCGTCCCCTAACCCTAACCCTAGCCCGAACCCTAACCCTAACCCTTCCCCGAAGCCTGACCCTCACCCGTCCCCTAATCCTAACCCGTACGCTGACACTAACCCGCGCCCTCACACGTACGCTCCCCCTAAAGCGTTGTCGTACCCTCACCTGGACCCTAAACCGTCCCCGTCCCCTAACCCTAACCCTAGCCCGTACCCTAACCCTAACCCTTCCCCGAAGCCTGACCCTCACCCGTCCCCTAATCCTAACCCGTACGCTGACACTAACCCGCGCCCTCACACGTACGCTCCCCCTAAAGCGTTGTCGTACCCTCACCTGGACCCTAAACCGTCCCCGTCCCCTAACCCTATCCCTAGCCCGAACCCTAACCCTAACCCTTCCCCGAAGCCTGACCCTCACCCGTCCCCTAATCCTAACCCGTACGCTGACACTAACCCGCGCCCTCACACGTACGCTCCCCCTAAAGCGTTGTCGTACCCTCACCTGGACCCTAAACCGTCCCCGTCCCCTAACCCTAACCCTAGCCCGAACCCTAACCCTAACCCTTCCCCGAAGCCTGACCCTCACCCGTCCCCTAATCCTAACCCGTACGCTGACACTAACCCGCGCCCTCACACGTACGCTCCCCCTAAAGCGTTGTCGTACCCTCACCTGGACCCTAAACCGTCCCCGTCCCCTAACCCTAACCCTAGCCCGAACCCTAACCCTAACCCTTCCCCGAAGCCTGACCCTCACCCGTCCCCTAATCCTAACCCGTACGCTGACACTAACCCGCGCCCTCACACGTACGCTCCCCCTAAAGCGTTGTCGTACCCTCACCTGGACCCTAAACCGTCCCCGTCCCCTAACCCTATCCCTAGCCCGAACCCTAACCCTAACCCTTCCCCGAAGCCTGACCCTCACCCGTCCCCTAATCCTAACCCGTACGCTGACACTAACCCGCGCCCTCACACGTACGCTCCCCCTACAACGTTGTCGTACCCTCACCTGGACCCTAAACCGTCCCCGTTTCCTAACCCTAACCCTAGCCCGGACCCTAACCCTAACCCTTCCCCGAAGCCTGACCCTCACCCGTCCCCTAATCCTAACCCGTACGCTGACACTAACCCGCGCCCTCACACGTACGCTCCCCCTAAAGCGTTGTCGTACCCTCACCTGGACCCTAAACCGTCCCCGTCCCCTAACCCTAACCCTAGGCCAAACCCTAACCCTAACCCTTCCCCGAAGCCTGACCCTCACCCGTCCCCTAATCCTAACCCGTACGCTGACACTAACCCGCGCCCTCACACGTACGCTCCCCCTAAAGCGTTGTCGTACCCTCACCTGGACCCTAAACCGTCCCCGTCCCCTAACCCTAACCCTAGCCCTTACCCTAACCCTAACACTTCCCCGAAGCCTGACCCTCACCCGTCCCCTAATCCTAACCCGTACGCTGACACTAACCCGCGCCCTCACACGTACGCTCCCCCTAAAGCGTTGTCGTACCCTCACCTGGACCCTAAACCGTCCCCGTCCCCTAACCCTATCCCTAGCCCGAACCCTAACCCTAACCCTTCCCCGAAGCCTGACCCTCACCCGTCCCCTAATCCTAACCCGTACGCTGACACTAACCCGCGCCCTCACACGTACGCTCCCCCTAAAGCGTTGTCGTACCCTCACCTGGACCCTAAACCGTCCCCGTCCCCTAACCCTAATCCTAGCCCGAACCCTAACCCTAACCCTTCCCCGAAGCCTGACCCTCACCCGTCCCCTAATCCTAACCCGTACGCTGACACTAACCCGCGCCCTCACACGTATGCTCCCCCTAAAGCGTTGTCGTACCCTCACCTGGACCCTAAACCGTCCCCGTCCCCTAACCCTAACCCTAGCCCGAACCCTAACCCTAACCCTTCCCCGAAGCCTGACCCTCACCCGTCCCCTAATCCTAACCCGTACGCTGACACTAACCCGCGCCCTCACACGTACGCTCCCCCTAAAGCGTTGTCGTACCCTCACCTGGACCCTAAACCGTCCCCGTCCCCTAACCCTAACCCTAGCCCGAACCCTAACCCTAACTCTTCCCCGAAGCCTGACCCTCACCCGTCCCATAATCCTAACCCGTACGCTGACACTAACCCGCGCCCTCACACGTACGCTCCCCCTAAAGCATTGTCGTACCCTCACCTGGACCCTAAACCGTCCCCGTCCCCTAACCCTAACCCTAGACCGAACCCTAACCCTAACCCTTCCCCGAAGCCTGACCCTCACCCGTCCCCTAATCCTAACCCGTACGCTGACACTAACCCGCGCCCTCACACGTACGCTCCCCCTGAAGCGTTGTCGTACCCTCACCTGGACCCTAAACCGTCCCCGTCCCCTAACCCTAACCCTAGCCCGAACCCTAACCCTAACCCTTCCCCGAAGCCTGACCCTCACCCGTCCCCTAATCCTAACCCGTACGCTGACACTAACCCACGCCCTCACACGTACGCTCCCCCTGAAGCGTTGTCGTACCCTCACCTGGACCCTAAACCGTCCCCGTCCCCTAACCCTAACCCTAGCCCGAACCCTAACACTAACCCTTCCCCGAAGCCTGACCCTCACCCGTCCCCTAATCCTAACCCGTACGCTGACACTAACCCGCGCCCTCACACGTACGCTCCCCCTAAAGCGTTGTCGTACCCTCACCTGGACCCTAAACCGTCCCCGTCCCCTAACCCTAACCCTAGCCCGAACCCTAACCCTAACCCTTCCCCGAAGCCTGACCCTCACCCGTCCCCTAATCCTAACCCGTACGCTGACACTAAGCCGCGCCCTCACACGTACGCTCCCCCTAAAGCGTTGTCGTACCCTCACCTGGACCCTAAACCGTCCCCGTCCCCTAACCCTAACCCTAGCCCGAACTCTAACCCTAACCCTTCCCCGAAGCCTGACACTCACCCTTCCCCTAATCCTAACCCGTACGCAGACACTAACCCGAGCCCTCACACGTACGCTCCCCCTAAAGCGTTGTCGTACCCTCACCTGGACCCTAAACCGTCCCTGTCCCCTAACCCTAACCTTAGCCCGAACCCTAAACCTAACACTTCCGCGAAGCCTGACCCTCACCCTTCCCCTAATCCTAACCCGTACGCTGACACTAACCCGCGCCCTCACACGTACGCTCCCCCTAGAGCGTTGTCGTACCCTCACCTGGACCCTAAACCGTCCCCGTCCCCTAACCCTAACCCTAGCCCGAACCCTAACCCTAACCCTTCCCCGAAGCATGACCCTCAACCGTCCCCTAATCCTAACCCGTACGCTGACACTAACCCGCGCCCTCACACGTACGCTCCCCCTAAAGCGTTGTCGTACCCTCACCTGGACCCTAAACCGTCCCCGTCCCCTAACCCTAACCCTAGCCCGAACCCTAACCCTAACCCTTCCCCGAAGCCTGACCCTCACCCGTCCCCTAATCCTAACCCGTACGCTGACACTAACCCGCGCCCTCACACGTACGCTCCCCCTAAAGCATTGTCGTACCCTCACCTGGACCCTAAACCGTCCCCGTCCCCTAACCCTAACCCTAGCCCGAACCCTAACCCTAACCCTTCCCCGAAGCCTGACCCTCACCCGTCCCCTAATCCTAACCCGTACGCTGACACTAACCCGCGCCCTCACACGTACGCTCCCCCTAAAGCGTTGTCGTACCCTCACCTGGACCCTAAACCGTCCCCGTCCCCTAACCCTAACCCTAGCCCGAACCCTAACCCTAACCCTTCCCCGAAGCCTGACCCTCACCCGTCCCCTAATCCTAACCCGTACGCTGACACTAACCCGCGCCCTCACACGTACGCTCCCCCTAAAGCGTTGTCGTACCCTCACCTGGACCCTAAACCGTCCCCGTCCCCTAACCCTAACCCTAGCCCGTACCCTAACCCTAACCCTTCCCCGAAGCCTGACCCTCACCCGTCCCCTAATCCTAACCCGTACGCTGACACTAACCCGCGCCCTCACACGTACGCTCCCCCTAAAGCATTGTCGTACCCTCACCTGGACCCTAAACCGTCCCCGTCCCCTAACCCTATCCCTAGCCCGAACCCTAACCCTAACCCTTCCCCGAAGCCTGACCCTCACCCGTCCCCTAATCCTAACCCGTACGCTGACACTAACCCGCGCCCTCACACGTACGCTCCCCCTAAAGCGTTGTCGTACCCTCACCTGGACCCTAAACCGTCCCCGTCCCCTAACCCTAACCCTAGCCCGAACCCTAACCCTAACCCTTCCCCGAAGCCTGACCCTCACCCGTCCCCTAATCCTAACCCGTACGCTGACACTAACCCGCGCCCTCACACGTACGCTCCCCATAAAGCGTTGTCGTACCCTCACCTGGACCCTAAACCGTCCCCGTCCCCTAACCCTAACCCTAGCCCGAACCCTAACCCTAACCCTTCCCCGAAGCCTGACCCTCACCCGTCCCCTAATCCTAACCCGTACGCTGACACTAACCCGCGCCCTCACACGTACGCTCCCCCTAAAGCGTTGTCGTACCCTCACCTGGACCCTAAACCGTCCCCGTCCCCTAACCCTAACCCTAGCCCGAACCCTAACCCTAACTCTTCCCCGAAGCCTGACCCTCACCCGTCCCCTAATCCTAACCCGTACGCTGACACTAACCCGCGCCCTCACACGTACGCTCCCCCTAAAGCGTTGTCGTACCCTCACCTGGACCCTAAACCGTCCCCGTCCCCTAACCCTAACCCTAGACCGAACCCTAACCCTAACCCTTCCCCGAAGCCTGACCCTCACACGTCCCCTAATCCTAACCCGTACGCTGACACTAACCCGCCCCTCACACGTACGCTCCCCCTGAAGCGTTGTCGTACCCTCACCTGGACCCTAAACCGTCCCCGTCCCCTAACCCTAACCCTAGCCCAAACCCTAACCCTAACCCTTCCCCGAAGCCTGACCCTCACCCGTCCCCTAATCCTAACCCGTACGCTGACACTAACCCGCGCCCTCACACGTACGCTCCCCCTAAAGCGTTGTCGTACCCTCACCTGGACCCTAAACCGTCCCCGGCCCCTAACCCTAACCCTAGCCCGAACCCTAACCCTAACCCTTCCCCGAAGCCTGACCCACACCCGTCCCCTAATCCTAACCCGTACGCTGACACTAAGCCGCGCCCTCACACGTACGCTCCCCCTAAAGCGTTGTCGTACCCTCACCTGGACCCTAAACCGTCCCCGTCCCCTAACCCTAACCCTAGCCCGAACCCTAACCCTAACCCTTCCCCGAAGCCTGACACTCACCCTTCCCCTAATCCTAACCCGTACGCAGACACTAACCCGAGCCCTCACACGTACGCTCCCCCTAAAGCGTTGTCGTACCCTCACCTGGACCCTAAACCGTCCCTGTCCCCTAACCCTAACCTTAGCCCGAACCCTAACCCTAACACTTCCGCGAAGCCTGACCCTCACCCTTCCCCTAATCCTAACCCGTACGCTGACACTAACCCGCGCCCTCACACGTACGCTCCCCCTAGAGCGTTGTCGTACCCTCACCTGGACCCTAAACCGTCCCCGTCCCCTAACCCTAACCCTAGCCCGAACCCTAACCCTAACCCTTCCCCGAAGCCTGACCCTCACCCGTCCCCTAATCCTAACCCGTACGCTGACACTAACCCGCGCCCTCACACGTACGCTCCCCCTAAAGCGTTGTCGTACCCTCACCTGGAACCTAAACCGTCCCCGTCCCCTAACCCTAACCCTAGCCCGAACCCTAACCCTAACCCTTCCCCGAAGCCTGACCCTCACCCGTCCCCAATCCTAACCCGTACGCTGACACTAACCCACGCCCTCACACGTACGCTCCCCCTAAAGCGTTGTCGTACCCTCACCTGGACCCTAAACCGTCCCCGTCCCCTAACCCTAACCCTAGCCCGAACCCTAACCCTAACCCTTCCCCGAAGCCTGACCCTCACCCGTCCCCTAATCCTAACCCGTACGCTGACACTAACCCGCGCCCTCACACGTACGCTCCCCCTAAAGCGTTGTCGTACCCTCACCTGGACCCTAAACCGTCCCCGTCCCCTAACCCTAACCCTAGCCCGTACCCTAACCCTAACCCTTCCCCGAAGCCTGACCCTCACCCGTCCCCTAATCCTAACCCGTACGCTGACACTAACCCGCGCCCTCACACGTACGCTCCCCCTAAAGCGTTGTCGTACCCTCACCTGGACCCTAAACCGTCCCCGTCCCCTAACCCTATCCCTAGCCCGAACCCTAACCCTAACCCTTCCCCGAAGCCTGACCCTCACCCGTCCCCTAATCCTAACCCGTACGCTGACACTAACCCGCGCCCTCACACGTACGCTCCCCCTAAAGCGTTGTCGTACCCTCACCTGGACCCTAAACCGTCCCCGTCCCCTAACCCTAACCCTAGCCCGAACCCTAACCCTAACACTTCCCCGAAGCCTGACCCTCACCCGTCCCCTAATCCTAACCCGTACGCTGACACTAACCCGCGCCCTCACACGTACGCTCCCCCTGAAGCGTTGTCGTACCCTCACCTGGACCCTAAACCGTCCCCGTCCCCTAACCCTAACCCTAGCCCGAACCCTAACCCTAACCCTTCCCCGAAGCCTGACCCTCACCCGTCCCCTAATCCTAACCCGTACGCTGACACTAACCCGCGCCCTAACACGTACGCTCCCCCTAAAGCGTTGTCGTACCCTCACCTGGACCCTAAACCGTCCCCGTCCCCTAACCCTAACCCTAGCCCGAACCCTAACCCTAACCCTTCCCCGAAGCCTGACCCTCACCCGTCCCCTAATCCTAACCCGTACGCTGACACTAACCCGCGCCCTCACACGTACGCTCCCCCTAAAGCGTTGTCGTACCCTCACCTGGACCCTAAACCGTCCCCGTCCCCTAACCCTAACCCTAGCCCGAACCCTAACCCTAACCCTTCCCCGAAGCCTGACCCTCACCCGTCCCCTAATCCTAACCCGTACGCTGACACTAAGCCGCGCCCTCACACGTACGCTCCCCCTAAAGCGTTGTCGTACCCTCACCTGGACCCTAAACCGTCCCCGTCCCCTAACCCTAACCCTAGCCCGAACCCTAACCCTAACCCTTCCCCGAAGCCTGACACTCACCCTTCCCCTAATCCTAACCCGTACGCAGACACTAACCCGCGCCCTCACACGTACGCTCCCCCTAAAGCGTTGTCGTACCCTCACCTGGACCCTAAACCGTCCCTGTCCCCTAACCCTAACCTTAGCCCGAACCCTAACCCTAACACTTCCGCGAAGCCTGACCCTCACCCTTCCCCTAATCCTAACCCGTACGCTGACACTAACCCGCGCCCTCACACGTACGCTCCCCCTAGAGCGTTGTCGTACCCTCACCTGGACCCTAAACCGTCCCCGTCCCCTAACCCTAACCCTAGCCCGAACCCTAACCCTAACCCTTCCCCGAAGCCTGACCCTCAACCGTCCCCTAATCCTAACCCGTACGCTGACACTAACCCGCGCCCTCACACGTACGCTCCCCCTAAAGCGTTGTCGTACCCTCACCTGGAACCTAAACCATCCCCGTCCCCTAACCCTAACCCTAGCCCGAACCCTAACCCTAACCCTTCCCCGAAGCCTGACCCTCACCCGTCCCCTAATCCTAACCCGTACGCTGACACTAACCCACGCCCTCACACGTACGCTCCCCCTAAAGCGTTGTCGTACCCTCACCTGGACCCTAAACCGTCCCCGTCCCCTAACCCTAACCCTAGCCCGAACCCTAACCCTAACCCTTCCCCGAAGCCTGACCCTCACCCGTCCCCTAATCCTAACCCGTACGCTGACACTAACTCGCGCCCTCACACGTACGCTCCCCCTAAAGCGTTGTCGTACCCTCACCTGGACCCTAAACCGTCCCCGTCCCCTAACCCTAACCCTAGCCCGTACCCTAACCCTAACCCTTCCCCGAAGCCTGACCCTCACCCGTCCCCTAATCCTAACCCGTACGCTGACACTAACCCGCGCCCTCACACGTACGCTCCCCCTAAAGCGTTGTCGTACCCTCACCTGGACCCTAAACGGTCCCCGTCCCCTAACCCTATCCCTAGCCCGAACCCTAACCCTAACCCTTCCCCGAAGCCTGACCCTCACCCGTCCCCTAATCCTAACCCGTACGCTGACACTAACCCGCGCCCTCACACGTACGCTCCCCCTAAAGCGTTGTCGTACCCTCACCTGGACCCTAAACCGTCCCCGTCCCCTAACCCTAACCCTAGCCCGAACCCTAACCCTAACCCTTCCCCGAAGCCTGACCCTCACCCGTCCCCTAATCCTAACCCGTACGCTGACACTAACCCGCGCCCTCACACGTACGCTCCCCCTAAAGCGTTGTCGTACCCTCACCTGGACCCTAAACCGTCCCCGTCCCCTAACCCTAACCCTAGCCCGAACCCTAACCCTAACCCTTCCCCGAAGCCTGACCCTCACCCGTCCCCTAATCCTAACCCGTACGCTGACACTAACCCGCGCCCTCACACGTACGCTCCCCCTAAAGCGTTGTCGTACCCTCACCTGGACCCTAAACCGTCCCCGTCCCCGTCCCCTAACCCTAGCCCGAACCCTAACCCTAACTCTTCCCCGAAGCCTGACCCTCATCCGTCCCCTAATCCTAACCCGTACGCTGACACTAACCCGCGCCCTCACACGTACGCTCCCCCTAAAGCGTTGTCGTACCCTCACCTGGACCCTAAACCGTCCCCGTCCCCTAACCCTAACCCTAGCCCGAACCCTAACCCTAACCCTTCCCCGAAGCCTGACCCTCACCCGTCCCCTAATCCTAACCCGTACGCTGACACTAACCCGCGCCCTCACACGTACGCTCCCCCTGAAGCGTTGTCGTACCCTCACCTGGACCCTAAACCGTCCCCGTCCCCTAACCCTAACCCTAGCCCGAACCCTAACCCTAACACTTCCCCGAAGCCTGACCCTCACCCGTCCCCTAATCCTAACCCGTACGCTGACACTAACCCGCGCCCTCACACGTACGCTCCCCCTAAAGCGTTGTCGTACCCTCACCTGGACCCTAAACCGTCCCCGTCCCCTAACCCTAACCCTAGCCCGAACCCTAACCCTAACCCTTCCCCGAAGCCTGACCCTCACCCGTCCCCTAATCCTAACCCGTACGCTGACACTAACCCGCGCCCTCACACGTACGCTCCCCCTAGAGCGTTGTCGTACACTCACCTGGACCCTAAACCGTCCCCGTCCCCTAACCCTAACCCTAGCCCGAACCTTAACCCTAACCCTTCCCCGAAGCCTGACCCTCACCCGTCCCCTAATCCAAACCCGTACGCTGACACTAACCCGCGCCCCCACACGTACGCTCCCCCTAGAGCGTTGTCGTACCCTCACCTGGACCCTAAACCGTCCCCGTCCCCTAACCCTAACCCTAGCCCGAACCCTAACCCTAACCCTTCCCCGAAGCCTGACCCTCACCCGTCCCCTAATCCTAACCCGTACGCTGACACTAACCCGCGCCCTCACACGTACGCTCCCCCTACAACGTTGTCGTACCCTCACCTGGACCCTAAACCGTCCCCGTTTCCTAACCCTAACCCTAGCCCGGACCCTAACCCTAACCCTTCCCCGAAGCCTGACCCTCACCCGTCCCCTAATCCTAACCCGTACGCTGACACTAACCCGCGCCCTCACACGTACGCTCCCCCTAAAGCGTTGTCGTACCCTCACCTGGACCCTAAACCGTCCCCGTCCCCTAACCCTAACCCTAGCCCGAACCCTAACCCTAACCCTTCCCCGAAGCCTGACCCTCACCCGTCCCCTAATCCTAACCCGTACGCTGACACTAACCCGCGCCCTCACACGTACGCTCCCCCTAAAGTGTTGTCGTACCCTCACCTGGACCCTAAACCGTCCCCGTCCCCTAACCCTAACCCTAGCCCTTACCCTAACCCTAACCCTTCCCCGAAGCCTGACCCTCACCCGTCCCCTAATCCTAACCCGTACGCTGACACTAACCCGCGCCCTCACACGTACGCTCCCCCTAAAGCGTTGTCGTACCCTCACCTGGACCCTAAACCGTCCCCGTCCCCTAACCCTATCCCTAGCCCGAACACTAACCCTAACCCTTCCCCGAAGCCTGACCCTCACCCGTCCCCTAATCCTAACCCGTACGCTGACACTAACCCGCGCCCTCACACGTACGCTCCCCCTAAAGCGTTGTCGTACCCTCACCTGGACCCTAAACCGTCCCCGTCCCCTAACCCTAACCCTAGCCCGAACCCTAACCCTAACCCTTCCCCGAAGCCTGAC
The DNA here is from genome assembly GCF_963455315.2 of Globicephala melas. NCBI lineage: Eukaryota > Metazoa > Chordata > Mammalia > Artiodactyla > Delphinidae > Globicephala > Globicephala melas. Next base: position 176,709 of record NW_027207604.1, read on the forward strand.
CCTCACCCGTCCCCTAATCCTAACCCGTACGCTGACACTAACCCGCGCCCTCACACGTATGCTCCCCCTAAAGCGTTGTCGTACCCTCACCTGGACCCTAAACCGTCCCCGTCCCCTAACCCTATCCCTAGCCCGAACCCTAACCCTAACCCTTCCCCGAAGCCTGACCCTCACCCGTCCCCTAATCCTAACCCGTACGCTGACACTAACCCGCGCCCTCACACGTACGCTCCCCCTAAAGCGTTGTCGTACCCTCACCTGGACCCTAAACCGTCCCCGTCCCCTAACCCTAACCCTAGCCCGAACCCTAACCCTAACCCTTCCCCGAAGCCTGACCCTCACCCGTCCCCTAATCCTAACCCGTACGCTGACACTAACCCGCGCCCTCACACGTACGCTCCCCCTAAAGCGTTGTCGTACCCTCACCTGGACCCTAAACCGTCCCCGTCCCCTAACCCTAACCCTAGCCCGAACCCTAACCCTAAATCTTCCCCGAAGCCTGACCCTCACCCGTCCCATAATCCTAACCCGTACGCTGACACTAACCCGCGCCCTCACACGTACGCTCCCCCTAAAGCATTGTCGTACCCTCACCTGGACCCTAAACCGTCCCCGTCCCCTAACCCTAACCCTAGACCGAACCCTAACCCTAACCCTTCCCCGAAGCCTGACCCTCACCCGTCCCCTAATCCTAACCCGTACGCTGACACTAACCCGCGCCCTCACACGTACGCTCCCCCTGAAGCGTTGTCGTACCCTCACCTGGACCCTAAACCGTCCCCGTCCCCTAACCCTAACCCTAGCCCGAACCCTAACCCTAACCCTTCCCCGAAGCCTGACCCTCACCCGTCCCCTAATCCTAACCCGTACGCTGACACTAACCCACGCCCTCACACGTACGCTCCCCCTGAAGCGTTGTCGTACCCTCACCTGGACCCTAAACCGTCCCCGTCCCCTAACCCTAACCCTAGCCCGAACCCTAACCTTAACCCTTCCCCGAAGCCTGACCCTCACCCGTCCCCTAATCCTAACCCGTACGCTGACACTAACCCGCGCCCTCACACGTACGCTCCCCCTAAAGCGTTGTCGTACCCTCACCTGGACCCTAAACCGTCCCCGTCCCCTAACCCTAACCCTAGCCCGAACCCTAACCCTAACACTTCCCCGAAGCCTGACCCTCACCCGTCCCCTAATCCTAACCCGTACGCTGACACTAAGCCGCGCCCTCACACGTACGCTCCCCCTAAAGCGTTGTCGTACCCTCACCTGGACCCTAAACCGTCCCCGTCCCCTAACCCTAACCCTAGCCCGAACCCTAACCCTAACCCTTCCCCGAAGCCTGACACTCACCCTTCCCCTAATCCTAACCCGTACGCAGACACTAACCCGAGCCCTCACACGTATGCTCCCCCTAAAGCGTTGTCGTACCCTCACCTGGACCCTAAACCGTCCCTGTCCCCTAACCCTAACCTTAGCCCGAACCCTAACCCTAACACTTCCGCGAAGCCTGACCTTAACCCTTCCCCTAATCCTAACCCGTACGCTGACACTAACCCGTGCCCTCACACGTACGCTCCCCCTAGAGCGTTGTCGTACCCTCACCTGGACCCTAAACCGTCCCCGTCCCCTAACCCTAACCCTAGCCCGAACCCTAACCCTAACCCTTCCCCGAAGCCTGACCCTCAACCGTCCCCTAATCCTAACCCGTACGCTGACACTAACCCGCGCCCTCACACGTACGCTCCCCCTAAAGCGTTGTCGTACCCTCACCTGGACCCTAAACCGTCCCCGTCCCCTAACCCTAACCCTAACCCGAACCCTAACCCTAACCCTTCCCCGAAGCCTGACCCTCACCCGTCCCCTAATCCTAACCCGTACGCTGACACTAACCCGCGCCCTCACACGTACGCTCCCCCTAAAGCGTTGTCGTACCCTCACCTGGACCCTAAACCGTCCCCGTCCCCTAACCCTAACCCTAGCCCGAACCCTAACCCTAACCCTTCCCCAAGCCTGACCCTCACCCGTCCCCTAATCCTAACCCGTACGCTGACACTAACCCGCGCCCTCACACGTACGCTCCCCCTAAAGCGTTGTCCTACCCTCACCTGGACCCTAAACCGTCCCCGTCCCCTAACCCTAACCCTAGCCCGAACCCTAACCCTAACCCTTCCCCGAAGCCTGACCCTCACCCGTCCCCTAATCCTAACCCGTACGCTGACACTAAACCGCGCCCTCACACGTACGCTCCCCCTAAAGCGTTGTCGTACCCTCACCTGGACCCTAAACCGTCCCCGTCCCCTAACCCTAACCCTAGCCCGAAACCTAACCCTAACACTTCCCCGAAGCCTGACCCTCACCCGTCCCCTAATCCTAACCCGTACGCTGACACTAACCCGCGCCCTCACACGTACGCTCCCCCTAAAGCGTTGTCGTACCCTCACCTGGACCCTAAACCGTCCCCGTCCCCTAACCCTATCCCTAGCCCGAACCCTAACCCTAACCCTTCCCCGAAGCCTGACCCTCAGCCGTCCCCTAATCCTAACCCGTACGCTGACACTAACCCGCGCCCTCACACGTACGCTCCCCCTACAGCGTTGTCGTACCCTCACCTGGACCCTAAACCGTCCCCGTCCCCTAACCCTAACCCTAGCCCGAACCCTAACCCTAACCCTTCCCCGAAGCCTGACCCTCACCCGTCCCCTAATCCTAACCCGTACGCTGACACTAACCCGCGCCCTCACACGTACGCTCCCCCTAAAGCGTTGTCGTACCCTCACCTGGACCCTAAACCGTCCCCGTCCCCTAACCCTAACCCTAGCCCGAACCCTAACCCTAACCCTTCCCCGAAGCCTGACCCTCACCCGTCCCCTAATCCTAACCCGTACGCTGACACTAACCCGCGCCCTCACACGTACGCTCCCCCTAAAGCGTTGTCGTACCCTCACCTGGACCCTAAACCGTCCCCGTCCCCTAACCCTAACCCTAGCCCGAACCCTAACCCTAACCCTTCCCCGAAGCCTGACCCTCACCCGTCCCCTAATCCTAACCCGTACGCTGACACTAACCCGCGCCCTCACACGTACGCTCCCCCTAAAGCGTTGTCGTACCCTCACCTGGACCCTAAACCGTCCCCGTCCCCTAACCCTAACCCTAGCCCGAACCCTAACCCTAACCCTTCCCCGAAGCCTGACCCTCACCCGTCCCCTAATCCTAACCCGTACGCTGACACTAACCCGCGCCCTCACACGTACGCTCCCCCTAAAGCGTTGTCGTACCCTCACCTGGACCCTAAACCGTCCCCGTCCCCTAACCCTAACCCTAGCCCGAACTCTAACCCTAACCCTTCCCCAAGCCTGACCCTCACCCGTCCCCTAATCCTAACCCGTACGCTGACACTAACCCGCGTCCTCACACGTACGCTCCCCCTAAAGCGTTGTCCTACCCTCACCTGGACCCTAAACCGTCCCCGTCCCCTAACCCTAACCGTAGCCCAAACCCTAACCCTAACCCTTCCCCGAAGCCTGACACTCACCCGTCCCCTAATTCTAACCCGTACGCTGACACTAACCCGCGCCCTCACACGTACGCTCCCCCTAAAGCGTTGTCGTACCCTCACCTGGACCCTAAACCGTCCCCGTCCCCTAACCCTAACTCTAGCCCGAACCCTAACCCTAACCCTTCCCCAAGCCTGACCCTCACCCATCCCCTAATCCTAACCCGTACGCTGACACTAACCCGCGCCCTCACACGTACGCTCCCCCTAAAGCGTTGTCCTACCCTCACCTGGACCCTAAACCGTCCCCGTCCCCTAACCCTAACCCTAGCCCGAACCCTAACCCTAACCCTTCCCCGAAGCCTGACCCTCAGCCGTCCCCTAATCCTAACCCGTACGCTGACACTAACCCGCGCCCTCACACGTACGCTCCCCCTACAGCGTTGTCGTACCCTCACCTGGACCCTAAACCGTCCCCGTCCCCTAACCCTAACCCTAGCCCGAACCCTAACCCTAACCCTTCCCCGAAGCCTGACCCTCACCCGTCCCCTAATCCTAACCCGTACGCTGACACTAACCCGCGCCCTCACACGTACGCTCCCCCTACAACGTTGTCGTACCCTCACCTGGACCCTAAACCGTCCCCGTTTCCTAACCCTAACCCTAGCCCGGACCCTAACCCTAACCCTTCCCCGAAGCCTGACCCTCACCCGTCCCCTAATCCTAACCCGTACGCTGACACTAACCCGCGCCCTCACACGTACGGTCCCCCTAAAGCGTTGTCGTACCCTCACCTGGACCCTAAACCGTCCCCGTCCCCTAACCCTAACCCTAGCCCGAACCCTAACCCTAACCCTTCCCCGAAGCCTGACCCTCACCCGTCCCCTAATCCTAACCCGTACGCTGACACTAACCCGCGCCCTCACATGTACGCTCCCCCTAAAGCGTTGTCGTACCCTCACCTGGACCCTAAACCGTCCCCGTCCCCTAACCCTAACCCTAGCCCTTACCCTAACCCTAACCCTTCCCCGAAGCCTGACCCTCACCCGTCCCCTAATCCTAACCCGTACGCTGACACTAACCCACGCCCTCACACGTACGCTCCCCCTAAAGCGTTGTCGTACCCTCACCTGGACCCTAAACCGTCCCCGTCCCCTAACCCTATCCCTAGCCCGAACCCTAACCCTAACCCTTCCCTGAAGCCTGACCCTCACCCGTCCCCTAATCCTAACCCGTACGCTGACACTAACCCGCGCCCTCACACGTACGCTCCCCCTAAAGCGTTGTCGTACCCTCACCTGGACCCTAAACCGTCCCCGTCCCCTAACCCTAACCCTAGCCCGAACCCTAACCCTAACCCTTCCCCGAAGCCTGACCCTCACCCGTCCCCTAATCCTAACCCGTACGCTGACACTAACCCGCGCCCTCACACGTATGCTCCCCCTAAAGCGTTGTCGTACCCTCACCTGGACCCTAAACCGTCCCCGTCCCCTAACCCTAACCCTAGCCCGAACCCTAACCCTAACCCTTCCCCGAAGCCTGACCCTCACCCGTCCCCTAATCCTAACCCGTACGCTGACACTAACCCGCGCCCTCACACGTACGCTCCCCCTAAAGCGTTGTCGTACCCTCACCTGGACCCTAAACCGTCCCCGTCCCCTAACCCTAACCCTAGCCCGAACCCTAACCCTAACCCTTCCCCGAAGCCTGACCCTCACCCGTCCCATAATCCTAACCCGTACGCTGACACTAACCCGCGCCCTCACACGTACGCTCCCCCTAAAGCGTTGTCGTACCCTCACCTGGACCCTAAACCGTCCCCGTCCCCTAACCCTAACCCTAGACCGAACCCTAACCCTAACCCTTCCCCGAAGCCTGACCCTCACCCGTCCCCTAATCCTAACCCGTACGCTGACACTAACCCGCGCCCTCACACGTACGCTCCCCCTGAAGCGTTGTCGTACCCTCACCTGGACCCTAAACCGTCCCCGTCCCCTAACCCTAACCCTAGCCCGAACCCTAACCCTAACCCTTCCCCGAAGCCTGACCCTCACCCGTCCCCTAATCCTAACCCGTACGCTGACACTAACCCGCGCCCTCACACGTACGCTCCCCCTGAAGCGTTGTCGTACCCTCACCTGGACCCTAAACCGTCCCCGTCCCCTAACCCTAACCCTAGCCCGAACCCTAACCCTAACCCTTCCCCGAAGCCTGACCCTCACCCGTCCCCTAATCCTAACCCGTACGCTGACACTAACCCGCGCCCTCACACGTACGCTCCCCCTACAACGTTGTCGTACCCTCACCTGGACCCTAAACCGTCCCCGTTTCCTAACCCTAACCCTAGCCCGGACCCTAACCCTAACCCTTCCCCGAAGCCTGACCCTCACCCGTCCCCTAATCCTAACCCGTACGCTGACACTAACCCGCGCCCTCACACGTACGCTCCCCCTAAAGCGTTGTCGTACCCTCACCTGGACCCTAAACCGTCCCCGTCCCCTAACCCTAACCCTAGCCCGGACCCTAACCCTAACCCTTCCCCGAAGCCTGACCCTCACCCGTCCCCTAATCCTAACCCGTACGCTGACACTAACCCGCGCCCTCACATGTACGCTCCCCCTAAAGCGTTGTCGTACCCTCACCTGGACCCTAAACCGTCCCCGTCCCCTAACCCTAACCCTAGCCCGAACCCTAACCCTAACCCTTCCCCGAAGCCTGACCCTCACCCGTCCCCTAATCCTAACCCGTACGCTGACACTAAGCCGCGCCCTCACACGTACGCTCCCCCTAAAGCGTTGTCGTACCCTCACCTGGACCCTAAACCGTCCCCGTCCCCTAACCCTAACCCTAGCCCGAACCCTAACCCTAACCCTTCCCCGAAGCCTGACACTCACGCTTCCCCTAATCCTAACCCGTACGCAGACACTAACCCGAGCCCTCACACGTACGCTCCCCCTAAAGCGTTGTCATACCCTCACCTGGACCCTAAACCGTCCCTGTCCCCTAACCCTAACCTTAGCCCGAACCCTAACCCTAACACTTCCGCGAAGCCTGACCCTCACCCTTCCCCTAATCCTAACCCGTACGCTGACACTAACCCGCGCCCTCACACGTACGCTCCCCCTAGAGCGTTGTCGTACCCTCACCTGGACCCTAAACCGTCCCCGTCCCCTAACCCTATCCCTAGCCCGAACCCTAACCCTAACCCTTCCCCGAAGCCTGACCCTCACCCGTCCCCTAATCCTAACCCGTACGCTGACACTAACCCGCGCCCTCACACGTACGCTCCCCCTAAAGCGTTGTCGTACCCTCACCTGGACCCTAAACCGTCCCCGTCCCCTAACCCTAACCCTAGCCCGAACCCTAACCCTAACCCTTCCCCGAAGCCTGACCCTCACCCGTCCCCTAATCCTAACCCGTACGCTGACACTAACCCGCGCCCTCACACGTATGCTCCCCCTAAAGCGTTGTCGTACCCTCACCTGGACCCTAAACCGTCCCCGTCCCCTAACCCTAACCCTAGCCCGAACCCTAACCCTAACCCTTCCCCGAAGCCTGACCCTCACCCGTCCCCTAATCCTAACCCGTACGCTGACACTAACCCGCGCCCTCACACGTACGCTCCCCCTAAAGCGTTGTCGTACCCTCACCTGGACCCTAAACCGTCCCCGTCCCCTAACCCTAACCCTAGCCCGAACCCTAACCCTAACCCTTCCCCGAAGCCTGACCCTCACCCGTCCCATAATCCTAACCCGTACGCTGACACTAACCCGCGCCCTCACACGTACGCTCCCCCTAAAGCATTGTCGTACCCTCACCTGGACCCTAAACCGTCCCCGTCCCCTAACCCTAACCCTAGCCCGGACCCTAACCCTAACCCTTCCCCGAAGCCTGACCCTCACCCGTCCCCTAATCCTAACCCGTACGCTGACACTAACCCGCGCCCTCACACGTACGCTCCCCCTAAAGCGTTGTCGTACCCTCACCTGGACCCTAAACCGTCCCCGTCCCCTAACCCTAACCCTAGCCCGAACCCTAACCCTAACCCTTCCCCGAAGCCTGACCCTCACCCGTCCCCTAATCCTAACCCGTACGCTGACACTAACCCGCGCCCTCACACGTACGCTCCCCCTACAACGTTGTCGTACCCTCACCTGGACCCTAAACCGTCCCCGTTTCCTAACCCTAACCCTAGCCCGGACCCTAACCCTAACCCTTCCCCGAAGCCTGACCCTCACCCGTCCCCTAATCCTAACCCGTACGCTGACACTAACCCGCGCCCTCACACGTACGCTCCCCCTAAAGCGTTGTCGTACCCTCACCTGGACCCTAAACCGTCCCCGTCCCCTAACCCTAACCCTAGCCCGAACCCTAACCCTAACCCTTCCCCGAAGCCTGACCCTCACCCGTCCCCTAATCCTAACCCGTACGCTGACACTAACCTGCGCCCTCACACGTACGCTCCCCCTAAAGCGTTGTCGTACCCTCACCTGGACCCTAAACCGTCCCCGTCCCCTAACCCTAACCCTAGCCCGAACCCTAACCCTAACCCTTCCCCGAAGCCTGACCCTCACCCGTCCCCTAATCCTAACCCGTACGCTGACACTAAGCCGCGCCCTCACACGTACGCTCCCCCTAAAGCGTTGTCGTACCCTCACCTGGACCCTAAACCGTCCCCGTCCCCTAACCCTAACCCTAGCCCGAACCCTAACCCTAACCCTTCCCCGAAGCCTGACACTCACCCTTCCCCTAATCCTAACCCGTACGCAGACACTAACCCGAGCCCTCACACGTACGCTCCCCCTAAAGCGTTGTCATACCCTCACCTGGACCCTAAACCGTCCCCGTCCCCTAACCCTAACCCTAGCCCGAACCCTAACCCTAACCCTTCCCCGAAGCCTGACCCTCACCCGTCCCCTAATCCTAACCCGTACGCTGACACTAACCCGCGCCCTCACACGTACGCTCCCCCTAAAGCGTTGTCGTACCCTCACCTGGACCCAAAACCGTCCCCGTCCCCTAACCCTAACCCTAGCCCGAACCCTAACCCTAACCCTTCCCCGAAGCCTGACCCTCACCCGTCCCCTAATCCTAACCCGTACGCTGACACTAACCCGCGCCCTCACACGTACGCTCCCCCTACAACGTTGTCGTACCCTCACCTGGACCCTAAACCGTCCCCGTTTCCTAAGCCTAACCCTAGCCCGGACCCTAACCCTAACCCTTCCCCGAAGCCTGACCCTCACCCGTCCCCTAATCCTAACCCGTACGCTGACACTAACCCGCGCCCTCACACGTACGCTCCCCCTAAAGCGTTGTCGTACCCTCACCTGGACCCTAAACCGTCCCCGTCCCCTAACCCTAACCCTAGCCCGAACCCTAACCCTAACCCTTCCCCGAAGCCTGACCCTCACCCGTCCCCTAATCCTAACCCGTACGCTGACACTAACCCGCGCCCTCACACGTACGCTCCCCCTAAAGCGTTGTCGTACCCTCACCTGGACCCTAAACCGTCCCCGTCCCCTAACCCTAACCCTAGCCCGAACCCTAACCCTAACCCTTCCCCGAAGCCTGACCCTCACCCGTCCCCTAATCCTAACCCGTACGCTGACACTAAGCCGCGCCCTCACACGTACGCTCCCCCTAAAGCGTTGTCGTACCCTCACCTGGACCCTAAACCGTCCCCGTCCCCTAACCCTAACCCTAGCCCGAACCCTAACCCAACCCTTCCCCGAAGCCTGACACTCACCCTTCCCCTAATCCTAACCCGTACGCTGACACTAACCCGCGCCCTCACACGTACGTTCCCCCTAAAGCGTTGTCGTACCCTCACCTGGACCCTAAACCGTCCCCGTCCCCTAACCCTAACCTTAGCCCGAACCCTAACCCTAACCCTTCCGCGAAGCCTGACCCTCACCCTTCCCCTAATCCTAACACGTACGCTGACACTAACCCGCGCCCTCACACGTACGCTCCCCCTAGAGCGTTGTCGTACACTCACCTGGACCCTAAACCGTCCCCGTCCCCTAACCCTAACCCTAGCCCGAACCTTAACCGTAACCCTTCCCCGAAGCCTGACCCTCACCCGTCCCCTAATCCTAACCCGTACGCTGACACTAACCCGCGCCCTCACACGTACGCTCCCCCTAAAGCGTTGTCGTACCCTCACCTGGACCCTAAACCGTCCCCGTCCCCTAACCCTAACCCTAGCCCGAACCCTAACCCTAACCCTTCCCCGAAGCCTGACCCTCACACGTCCCCTAATCCTAACCCGTACGCTGACACTAACCCGCGCCCTCACACGTACGCTCCCCCTAAAGCGTTGTCGTACCCTCACCTGGACCCTAAACCGTCCCCGTCCCCTAACCCTAACCCTAGCCCGAACCCTAACCCTAACCCTTCCCCGAAGCCTGACCCTCACCCGTCCCATAATCCTAACCCGTACGCTGACACTAACCCGCGCCCTCACACGTACGCTCCCCCTAAAGCATTGTCGTACCCTCACCTGGACCCTAAACCGTCCCCGTCCCCTAACCCTAACCCTAGACCGAACCCTAACCCTAACCCTTCCCCGAAGCCTGACCCTCACCCGTCCCCTAATCCTAACCCGTACGCTGACACTAACCCGCGCCCTCACACGTACGCTCCCCCTGAAGCGTTGTCGTACCCTCACCTGGACCCTAAACCGTCCCCGTCCCCTAACCCTAACCCTAGACCGAACCCTAACCCTAACCCTTCCCCGAAGCCTGACCCTCACCCGTCCCCTAATCCTAACCCGTACGCTGACACTAACCCGCGCCCTCACACGTACGCTCCCCCTAAAGCGTTGTCGTACCCTCACCTGGACCCTAAACCGTCCCCGTCCCCTAACCCTAACCCTAGCCCGAACCCTAACCCTAACCCTTCCCCGAAGCCTGACCCTCACCCGTCCCCTAATCCTAACCCGTACGCTGACACTAACCCGCGCCCTCACACGTACGCTCCCCCTACAACGTTGTCGTACCCTCACCTGGACCCTAAACCGTCCCCGTTTCCTAACCCTAACCCTAGCCCGGACCCTAACCCTAACCCTTCCCCGAAGCCTGACCCTCACCCGTCCCCTAATCCTAACCCGTACGCTGACACTAACCCGCGCCCTTACACGTACGCTCCCCCTAAAGCGTTGTCGTACCCTCACCTGGACCCTAAACCGTCCCCGTCCCCTAACCCTAACCCTAGCCCGAACCCTAACCCTAACCCTTCCCCGAAGCCTGACCCTCACCCGTCCCCTAATCCTAACCCGTACGCTGACACTAACCCGCGCCCTCACACGTACGCTCCCCCTAAAGCGTTGTCGTACCCTCACCTGGACCCTAAACCGTCCCCGTCCCCTAACCCTAACCCTAGCCCGAACCCTAACCCTAACCCTTCCCCGAAGCCTGACCCTCACCCGTCCCCTAATCCTAACCCGTACGCTGACACTAAGACGCGCCCTCACACGTACGCTCCCCCTAAAGCGTTGTCGTACCCTCACCTGGACCCTAAACCGTCCCCGTCCCCTAACCCTAACCCTAGCCCTAACCCTAACCCTTCCCCGAAGCCTGACACTCACCCTTCCCCTAATCCTAACCCGTACGCAGACACTAACCCGAGCCCTCACACGTACGCTCCCCCTAAAGCGTTGTCATACCCTCACCTGGACCCTAAACCGTCCCTGTCCCCTAACCCTAACCTTAGCCCGAACCCTAACCCTAACACTTCCGCGAAGCCTGACCCTCACACTTCCCCTAATCCTAACCCGTACGCTGACACTAACCCGCGCCCTCACACGTACGCTCCCCCTAGAGCGTTGTCGTACCCTCACCTGGACCCTAAACCGTCCCCGTCCCCTAACCCTAACCCTAGCCCGAACCCTAACCCTAACCCTTCCCCGAAGCCTGACCCTCAACCGTCCCCTAATCCTAACCCGTACGCTGACACTAACCCGCGCCCTCACACGTACGCTTCCCCTAAAGCGTTGTCGTACCCTCACCTGGACCCTAAACCGTCCCCGTCCCCTAACCCTAACCCTAGCCCGAACCCTAACCCTAACCCTTCCCCGAAGCCTGACCCTCTCCCGTCCCCTAATCCTAACCCGTATGCTGACACTAACCCGCGCCCTCACACGTACGCTCCCCCTAAAGCGTTGTCGTACCCTCACCTGGACCCTAAACCGTCCCCGTCCCCTAACCCTAACCCTAGCCCGAACCCTAACCCTAACCCTTCCCCGAAGCCTGACCCTCACCCGTCCCCTAATCCTAACCCGTACGCTGACACTAACCCGCGCCCTCACACGTACGCTCCCCCTAAAGCGTTGTCGTACCCTCACCTGGACCCTAAACCGTCCCCGTCCCCTAACCCTAACCCTAGCCCGAACCCTAACCCTAACCCTTCCCCGAAGCCTGACCCTCACCCGTCCCCTAATCCTAACCCGTACGCTGACACTAACCCGCGCCCTCACACGTACGCTCCCCCTAAAGCGTTGTCGTACCCTCACCTGGACCCTAAACCGTCCCCGTCCCCTAACCCTAACCCTAGCCCGTACCCTAACCCTAACCCTTCCCCGAAGCCTGACCCTCACCCGTCCCCTAATCCTAACCCGTACGCTGACACTAACCCGCGCCCTCACACGTACGCTCCCCCTAAAGCGTTGTCGTACCCTCACCTGGACCCTAAACCGTCCCCGTCCCCTAACCCTATCCCTAGCCCGAACCCTAACCCTAACCCTTCCCCGAAGCCTGACCCTCACCCGTCCCCTAATCCTAACCCGTACGCTGACACTAACCCGCGCCCTCACACGTACGCTCCCCCTAAAGCGTTGTCGTACCCTCACCTGGACCCTAAACCGTCCCCGTCCCCTAACCCTAACCCTAGCCCGAACCCTAACCCTAACCCTTCCCCGAAGCCTGACCCTCACCCGTCCCCTAATCCTAACCCGTACGCTGACACTAACCCGCGCCCTCACACGTACGCTCCCCCTAAAGCGTTGTCGTACCCTCACCTGGACCCTAAACCGTCCCCGTCCCCTAACCCTAACCCTAGCCCGAACCCTAACCCTAACCCTTCCCCGAAGCCTGACCCTCACCCGTCCCCTAATCCTAACCCGTACGCTGACACTAACCCGCGCCCTCACACGTACGCTCCCCCTAAAGCGTTGTCGTACCCTCACCTGGACCCTAAACCGTCCCCGTCCCCTAACCCTAACCCTAGCCCGAACCCTAACCCTAACCCTTCCCCGAAGCCTGACCCTCACCCGTCCCCTAATCCTAACCCGTACGCTGACACTAACCCGCGCCCTCACACGTACGCTCCCCCTACAACGTTGTCGTACCCTCACCTGGACCCTAAACCGTCCCCGTTTCCTAACCCTAACCCTAGCCCGGACCCTAACCCTAACCCTTCCCCGAAGCCTGACCCTCACCCGTCCCCTAATCCTAACCCGTACGCTGACACTAACCCGCGCCCTCACACGTACGCTCCCCCTAAAGCGTTGTCGTACCCTCACCTGGACCCTAAACCGTCCCCGTCCCCTAACCCTAACCCTAGCCCAAACCCTAACCCTAACCCTTCCCCGAAGCCTGACCCTCACCCGTCCCCTAATCCTAACCCGTACGCTGACACTAACCCGCGCCCTCACACGTACGCTCCCCCTAAAGCGTTGTCGTACCCTCACCTGGACCCTAAACCGTCCCCGTCCCCTAACCCTAACCCTAGCCCTTACCCTAACCCTAACACTTCCCCGAAGCCTGACCCTCACCCGTCCCCTAATCCTAACCCGTACGCTGACACTAACCCGCGCCCTCACACGTACGCTCCCCCTAAAGCGTTGTCGTACCCTCACCTGGACCCTAAACCGTCCCCGTCCCCTAACCCTATCCCTAGCCCGAACCCTAACCCTAACCCTTCCCCGAAGCCTGACCCTCACCCGTCCCCTAATCCTAACCCGTACGCTGACACTAACCCGCGCCCTCACACGTACGCTCCCCCTAAAGCGTTGTCGTACCCTCACCTGGACCCTAAACCGTCCCCGTCCCCTAACCCTAACCCTAGCCCGAACCCTAACCCTAACCCTTCCCCGAAGCCTGACCCTCACCCGTCCCCTAATCCTAACCCGTACGCTGACACTAACCCGCGCCCTCACACGTATGCTCCCCCTAAAGCGTTGTCGTACCCTCACCTGGACCCTAAACCGTCCCCGTCCCCTAACCCTAACCCTAGCCCGAACCCTAACCCTAACCCTTCCCCGAAGCCTGACCCTCACCCGTCACCTAATCCTAACCCGTACGCTGACACTAACCCGCGCCCTCACACGTACGCTCCCCCTAAAGCGTTGTCGTACCCTCACCTGGACCCTAAACCGTCCCCGTCCCCTAACCCTAACCCTAGCCCGAACCCTAACCCTAACTCTTCCCCGAAGCCTGACCCTCACCCGTCCCATAATCCTAACCCGTACGCTGACACTAACCCGCGCCCTCACACGTACGCTCCCCCTAAAGCATTGTCGTACCCTCACCTGGACCCTAAACCGTCCCCGTCCCCTAACCCTAACCCTAGACCGAACCCTAACCCTAACCCTTCCCCGAAGCCTGACCCTCACCCGTCCCCTAATCCTAACCCGTACGCTGACACTAACCCGCGCCCTCACACGTACGCTCCCCCTGAAGCGTTGTCGTACCCTCACCTGGACCCTAAACCGTCCCCGTCCCCTAACCCTAACCCTAGCCCGAACCCTAACCCTAACCCTTCCCCGAAGCCTGACCCTCACCCGTCCCCTAATCCTAACCCGTACGCTGACACTAACCCACGCCCTCACACGTACGCTCCCCCGAAGCGTTGTCGTACCCTCACCTGGACCCTAAACCGTCCCCGTCCCCTAACCCTAACCCTAGCCCGAACCCTAACACTAACCCTTCCCCGAAGCCTGACCCTCACCCGTCCCCTAATCCTAACCCGTACGCTGACACTAACCCGCCCCCTCACACGTACGCTCCCCCTAAAGCGTTGTCGTACCCTCACCTGGACCCTAAACCGTCCCCGTCCCCTAACCCTAACCCTAGCCCGAACCCTAACCCTAACCCTTCCCCGAAGCCTGACCCTCACCCGTCCCCTAATCCTAACCCGTACGCTGACACTAAGCCGCGCCCTCACACGTACGCTCCCCCTAAAGCGTTGTCGTACCCTCACCTGGACCCTAAACCGTCCCCGTCCCCTAACCCTAACCCTAGCCCGAACTCTAACCCTAACCCTTCCCCGAAGCCTGACACTCACCCTTCCCCTAATCCTAACCCGTACGCAGACACTAACCCGAGCCCTCACACGTACGCTCCCCCTAAAGCGTTGTCGTACCCTCACCTGGACCCTAAACCGTCCCTGTCCCCTAACCCTAACCTTAGCCCGAACCCTAACCCTAACACTTCCGCGAAGCCTGACCCTCACCCTTCCCCTAATCCTAACCCGTACGCTGACACTAACCCGCGCCCTCACACGTACGCTCCCCCTAGAGCGTTGTCGTACCCTCACCTGGACCCTAAACCGTCCCCGTCCCCTAACCCTAACCCTAGCCCGAACCCTAACCCTAACCCTTCCCCGAAGCATGACCCTCACCCGTCCCCTAATCCTAACCCGTACGCTGACACTAACCCGCGCCCTCACACGTACGCTCCCCCTAAAGCGTTGTCGTACCCTCACCTGGACCCTAAACCGTCCCCGTCCCCTAACCCTAACCCTAGCCCGAACCCTAACCCTAACCCTTCCCCGAAGCCTGACCCTCACCCGTCCCCTAATCCTAACCCGTACGCTGACACTAACCCGCGCCCTCACACGTACGCTCCCCCTAAAGCGTTGTCGTACCCTCACCTGGACCCTAAACCGTCCCCGTCCCCTAACCCTAACCCTAGCCCGAACCCTAACCCTAACCCTTCCCCGAAGCCTGACCCTCACCCGTCCCCTAATCCTAACCCGTACGCTGACACTAACCCGCGCCCTCACAAGTACGCTCCCCCTAAAGCGTTGTCGTACCCTCACCTGGACCCTAAACCGTCCCCGTCCCCTAACCCTAACCCTAGCCCGAACCCTAACCCTAACCCTTCCCCGAAGCCTGACCCTCACCCGTCCCCTAATCCTAACCCGTACGCTGACACTAACCCGCGCCCTCACACGTACGCTCCCCGTAAAGCGTTGTCGTACCCTCACCTGGACCCTAAACCGTCCCCGTCCCCTAACCCTAACCCTAGCCCGTACCCTAACCCTAACCCTTCCCCGAAGCCTGACCCTCACCCGTCCCCTAATCCTAACCCGTACGCTGACACTAACCCACGCCCTCACACGTACGCTCCCCCTAAAGCATTGTCGTACCCTCACCTGGACCCTAAACCGTCCCCGTCCCCTAACCCTATCCCTAGCCCGAACCCTAACCCTAACCCTTCCCCGAAGCCTGACCCTCACCCGTCCCCTAATCCTAACCCGTACGCTGACACTAACCCGCGCCCTCACACGTACGCTCCCCCTAAAGCGTTGTCGTACCCTCACCTGGACCCTAAACCGTCCCCGTCCCCTAACCCTAACCCTAGCCCGAACCCTAACCCTAACCCTTCCCCGAAGCCTGACCCTCACCCGTCCCCTAATCCTAACCCGTACGCTGACACTAACCCGCGCCCTCACACGTACGCTCCCCCTAAAGCGTTGTCGTACCCTCACCTGGACCCTAAACCGTCCCCGTCCCCTAACCCTAACCCTAGCCCGAACCCTAACCCTAACCCTTCCCCGAAGCCTGACCCTCACCCGTCCCATAATCCTAACCCGTACGCTGACACTAACCCGCGCCCTCACACGTACGCTCCCCCTAAAGCGTTGTCGTACCCTCACCTGGACCCTAAACCGTCCCCGTCCCCTAACCCTAACCCTAGCCCGAACCCTAACCCTAACTCTTCCCCGAAGCCTGACCCTCACCCGTCCCCTAATCCTAACCCGTACGCTGACACTAACCCGCGCCCTCACACGTACGCTCCCCCTAAAGCGTTGTCGTACCCTCACCTGGACCCTAAACCGTCCCCGTCCCCTAACCCTAACCCTAGACCGAACCCTAACCCTAACCCTTCCCCGAAGCCTGACCCTCACACGTCCCCTAATCCTAACCCGTACGCTGACACTAACCCGCCCCTCACACGTACGCTCCCCCTGAAGCGTTGTCGTACCCTCACCTGGACCCTAAACCGTCCCCGTCCCCTAACCCTAACCCTAGCCCAAACCCTAACCCTAACCCTTCCCCGAAGCCTGACCCTCACCCGTCCCCTAATCCTAACCCGTACGCTGACACTAACCCGCGCCCTCACACGTACGCTCCCCCTAAAGCGTTGTCGTACCCTCACCTGGACCCTAAACCGTCCCCGGCCCCTAACCCTAACCCTAGCCCGAACCCTAACCCTAACCCTTCCCCGAAGCCTGACCCACACCCGTCCCCTAATCCTAACCCGTACGCTGACACTAACCCGCGCCCTCACACGTACGCTCCCCCTAAAGCGTTGTCGTACCCTCACCTGGACCCTAAACCGTCCCCGTCCCCTAACCCTAACCCTAGCCCGAACCCTAACCCTAACCCTTCCCCGAAGCCTGACCCTCACCCGTCCC
The DNA here is from genome assembly GCF_963455315.2 of Globicephala melas. Taxonomy (NCBI): domain Eukaryota; kingdom Metazoa; phylum Chordata; class Mammalia; order Artiodactyla; family Delphinidae; genus Globicephala; species Globicephala melas. Next base: position 193,846 of record NW_027207604.1, read on the forward strand.
CTAATCCTAACCCGTACGCTGACACTAAGCCGCGCCCTCACACGTACGCTCCCCCTAAAGCGTTGTCGTACCCTCACCTGGACCCTAAACCGTCCCCGTCCCCTAACCCTAACCCTAGCCCGAACCCTAACCCTAACCCTTCCCCGAAGCCTGACACTCACCCTTCCACTAATCCTAACCCGTACGCAGACACTAACCCGAGCCCTCACACGTACGCTCCCCCTAAAGCGTTGTCGTACCCTCACCTGGACCCTAAACCGTCCCTGTCCCCTAACCCTAACCTTAGCCCGAACCCTAACCCTAACACTTCCGCGAAGCCTGACCCTCACCCTTCCCCTAATCCTAACCCGTACGCTGACACTAACCCGCGCCCTCACACGTACGCTCCCCCTAGAGCGTTGTCGTACCCTCACCTGGACCCTAAACCGTCCCCGTCCCCTAACCCTAACCCTAGCCCGAACCCTAACCCTAACCCTTCCCCGAAGCCTGACCCTCACCCGTCCCCTAATCCTAACCCGTACGCTGACACTAACCCGCGCCCTCACACGTACGCTCCCCCTAAAGTGTTGTCGTACCCTCACCTGGAACCTAAACCGTCCCCGTCCCCTAACCCTAACCCTAGCCCGAACCCTAACCCTAACCCTTCCCCGAAGCCTGACCCTCACCCGTCCCCAATCCTAACCCGTACGCTGACACTAACCCACGCCCTCACACGTACGCTCCCCCTAAAGCGTTGTCGTACCCTCACCTGGACCCTAAACCGTCCCCGTCCCCTAACCCTAACCCTAGCCCGAACCCTAACCCTAACCCTTCCCCGAAGCCTGACCCTCACCCGTCCCCTAATCCTAACCCGTACGCTGACACTAAGCCGCGCCCTCACACGTACGCTCCCCCTGAAGCGTTGTCGTACCCTCACCTGGACCCTAAACCGTCCCCGTCCCCTAACCCTAACCCTAGCCCGAACCCTAACCCTAACCCTTCCCCGAAGCCTGACACTCACACTTCCCCTAATCCTAACCCGTACGCAGACACTAACCCGCGCCCTCACACGTACGCTCCCCCTGAAGCGTTGTCGTACCCTCACCTGGACCCTAAACCGTCCCCGTCCCCTAACCCTAACCCTAGCCCGAACCCTAACCCTAACCCTTCCCCGAAGCCTGACCCTCACCCGTCCCCTAATCCTAACCCGTACGCTGACACTAACCCGCGCCCTCACACGTACGCTCCCCCTAAAGCGTTGTCGTACCCTCACCTGGACCCTAAACCGTCCCCGTCCCCTAACCCTAACCCTAGCCCGAACCCTAACCCTAACCCTTCCCCGAAGCCTGACCCTCACCCGTCCCCTAATCCTAACCCGTACGCTGACACTAACCCGCGCCCTCACACGTACGCTCCCCCTAGAGCGTTGTCGTACACTCACCTGGACCCTAAACCGTCCCCGTCCCCTAACCCTAACCCTAGCCCGAACCTTAACCCTAACCCTTCCCCGAAGCCTGACCCTCACCCGTCCCCTAATCCTAACCCGTACGCTGACACTAACCCGCGCCCTCACACGTACGCTCCCCCTAAAGCGTTGTCGTACCCTCACCTGGACCCTAAACCGTCCCCGTCCCCTAACCCTAACCCTAGCCCGAACCCTAACCCTAACCCTTCCCCGAAGCCTGACCCTCACCCGTCCCCTAATCCTAACCCGTACGCTGACACTAACCCGCGCCCTCACACGTACGCTCCCCCTAAAGCGTTGTCGTACCCTCACCTGGACCCTAAACCGTCCCCGTCCCCTAACCCTAACCCTAGACCGAACCCTAACCCTAACCCTTCCCCGAAGCCTGACCCTCACACGTCCCCTAATCCTAACCCGTACGCTGACACTAACCCGCCCCTCACACGTACGCTCCCCCTGAAGCGTTGTCGTACCCTCACCTGGACCCTAAACCGTCCCCGTCCCCTAACCCTAACCCTAGCCCAAACCCTAACCCTAACCCTTCCCCGAAGCCTGACCCTCACCCGTCCCCTAATCCTAACCCGTACGCTGACACTAACCCGCGCCCTCACACGTACGCTCCCCCTAAAGCGTTGTCGTACCCTCACCTGGACCCTAAACCGTCCCCGGCCCCTAACCCTAACCCTAGCCCGAACCCTAACCCTAACCCTTCCCCGAAGCCTGACCCACACCCGTCCCCTAATCCTAACCCGTACGCTGACACTAACCCGCGCCCTCACACGTACGCTCCCCCTAAAGCGTTGTCGTACCCTCACCTGGACCCTAAACCGTCCCCGTCCCCTAACCCTAACCCTAGCCCGAACCCTAACCCTAACCCTTCCCCGAAGCCTGACCCTCACCCGTCCCCTAATCCTAACCCGTACGCTGACACTAAGCCGCGCCCTCACACGTACGCTCCCCCTAAAGCGTTGTCGTACCCTCACCTGGACCCTAAACCGTCCCCGTCCCCTAACCCTAACCCTAGCCCGAACCCTAACCCTAACCCTTCCCCGAAGCCTGACACTCACCCTTCCACTAATCCTAACCCGTACGCAGACACTAACCCGAGCCCTCACACGTACGCTCCCCCTAAAGCGTTGTCGTACCCTCACCTGGACCCTAAACCGTCCCTGTCCCCTAACCCTAACCTTAGCCCGAACCCTAACCCTAACACTTCCGCGAAGCCTGACCCTCACCCTTCCCCTAATCCTAACCCGTACGCTGACACTAACCCGCGCCCTCACACGTACGCTCCCCCTAGAGCGTTGTCGTACCCTCACCTGGACCCTAAACCGTCCCCGTCCCCTAACCCTAACCCTAGCCCGAACCCTAACCCTAACCCTTCCCCGAAGCCTGACCCTCACCCGTCCCCTAATCCTAACCCGTACGCTGACACTAACCCGCGCCCTCACACGTACGCTCCCCCTAAAGCGTTGTCGTACCCTCACCTGGAACCTAAACCGTCCCCGTCCCCTAACCCTAACCCTAGCCCGAACCCTAACCCTAACCCTTCCCCGAAGCCTGACCCTCACCCGTCCCCAATCCTAACCCGTACGCTGACACTAACCCACGCCCTCACACGTACGCTCCCCCTAAAGCGTTGTCGTACCCTCACCTGGACCCTAAACCGTCCCCGTCCCCTAACCCTAACCCTAGCCCGAACCCTAACCCTAACCCTTCCCCGAAGCCTGACCCTCACCCGTCCCCTAATCCTAACCCGTACGCTGACACTAAGCCGCGCCCTCACACGTACGCTCCCCCTGAAGCGTTGTCGTACCCTCACCTGGACCCTAAACTGTCCCCGTCCCCTAACCCTAACCCTAGCCCGAACCCTAACCCTAACCCTTCCCCGAAGCCTGACACTCACACTTCCCCTAATCCTAACCCGTACGCAGACACTAACCCGCGCCCTCACACGTACGCTCCCCCTGAAGCGTTGTCGTACCCTCACCTGGACCCTAAACCGTCCCCGTCCCCTAACCCTAACCCTAGCCCGAACCCTAACCCTAACCCTTCCCCGAAGCCTGACCCTCACCCGTCCCCTAATCCTAACCCGTACGCTGACACTAACCCGCGCCCTCACACGTACGCTCCCCCTAAAGCGTTGTCGTACCCTCACCTGGACCCTAAACCGTCCCCGTCCCCTAACCCTAACCCTAGCCCGAACCCTAACCCTAACCCTTCCCCGAAGCCTGACCCTCACCCGTCCCCTAATCCTAACCCGTACGCTGACACTAACCCGCGCCCTCACACGTACGCTCCCCCTAGAGCGTTGTCGTACACTCACCTGGACCCTAAACCGTCCCCGTCCCCTAACCCTAACCCTAGCCCGAACCTTAACCCTAACCCTTCCCCGAAGCCTGACCCTCACCCGTCCCCTAATCCTAACCCGTACGCTGACACTAACCCGCGCCCTCACACGTACGCTCCCCCTAGAGCGTTGTCGTACCCTCACCTGGACCCTAAACCGTCCCCGTCCCCTAACCCTAACCCTAGCCCGAACCCTAACCCTAACCCTTCCCCGAAGCCTGACCCTCACCCGTCCCCTAATCCTAACCCGTACGCTGACACTAACCCGCGCCCTCACACGTACGCTCCCCCTACAACGTTGTCGTACCCTCACCTGGACCCTAAACCGTCCCCGTTTCCTAACCCTAACCCTAGCCCGGACCCTAACCCTAACCCTTCCCCGAAGCCTGACCCTCACCCGTCCCCTAATCCTAACCCGTACGCTGACACTAACCCGCGCCCTCACACGTACGCTCCCCCTAAAGCGTTGTCGTACCCTCACCTTGACCCTAAACCGTCCCCGTCCCCTAACCCTATCCCTAGCCCGAACCCTAACCCTAACCCTTCCCCGAAGCCTGACCCTCACCCGTCCCCTAATCCTAACCCGTACGCTGACACTAACCCGCGCCCTCACACGTACGCTCCCCCTAAAGCGTTGTCGTACCCTCACCTGGACCCTAAACCATCCCCGTCCCCTAACCCTAACCCTAGCCCGAACCCTAACCCTAACCCTTCCCCGAAGCCTGACCCTCACCCGTCCCCTAATCCTAACCCGTACGCTGACACTAACCCGCGCCCTCACACGTACGCTCCCCCTAAAGCGTTGTCGTACCCTCACCTGGACCCTAAACCGTCCCCGTCCGCTAACCCTAACCCTAGCCCGAACCCTAACCCTAACCCTTCCCCGAAGCCTGACCATCACCCGTCCCCTAATCCTAACCCGTACGCTGACACTAACCCGCGCCCTCACACGTACGCTCCCCCTAAAGCGTTGTCGTACCCTCACCTGGACCCTAAACCGTCCCCGTCCCCTAACCCTAACCCTAGCCCGAACACTAACCCTAACTCTTCCCCGAAGCCTGAACCTCACCCGTCCCATAATCCTAACCCGTACGCTGACACTAACCCGCGCCCTCACACGTACGCTCCCCCTAAAGCATTGTCGTACCCTCACCTGGACCCTAAACCGTCCCCGTCCCCTAACCCTAACCCTAGACCGAACCCTAACCCTAACCCTTCCCCGAAGCCTGACCCTCACACGTCCCCTAATCCTAACCTGTACGCTGACACTAACCCGCGCCCTCACACGTACGCTCCCCCTGAAGCGTTGTCGTACCCTCACCTGGACCCTAAATCGTCCCCGTCCCCTAACCCTAACCCTAGCCCGAACCCTAACCCTAACCCTTCCCCGAAGCCTGACCCTCACCCGTCCCCTAATCCTAACCCGTACGCTGACACTAACCCGCGCCCTCACACGTACGCTCCCCCTGAAGCGTTGTCGTACCCTCACCTGGACCCTAAATCGTCCCCGTCCCCTAACCCTAACCCTAGCCCGAACCCTAACCCTAACCCTTCCCCGAAGCCTGACCCTCACCCGTCCCCTAATCCTAACCCGTACGCTGACACTAACCCGCGCCCTCACACGTACGCTCCCCCTAAAGCGTTGTCGTACCCTCACCTGGACCCTAAACCGTCCCCGTCCCCTAACCCTAACCCTAGCCCGAACCCTAACCCTAACCCTTCCCCGAAGCCTGACCCTCACCCGTCCCCTAATCCTAACCCGTACGCTGACACTAACCCGCGCCCTCACACGTACGCTCCCCCTAAAGCGTTGTCGTACCCTCACCTGGACCCTAAACCGTCCCCGTCCCCTAACCCTAACCCTAGCCCGAACCCTAACCCTAACCCTTCCCCGAAGCCTGACCCTCACCCGTCCCCTAATCCTAACCCGTACGCTGACACTAAGCCGCGCCCTCACACGTACGCTCCCCCTAAAGCGTTGTCGTACCCTCACCTGGACCCTAAACCGTCCCCGTCCCCTAACCCTAACCCTAGCCCGAACCCTAACCCTAACCCTTCCCCGAAGCCTGACCCTCAACCGTCCCCTAATCCTAACCCGTACGCTGACACTAACCCGCGCCCTCACACGTACGCTCCCCCTAAAGCGTTGTCGTACCCTCACCTGGAACCTAAACCGTCCCCGTCCCCTAACCCTAACCCTAGCCCAAACCCTAACCCTAACCCTTCCCCGAAGCCTGACCCTCACCCGTCCCCTAATCCTAACCCGTACGCTGACACTAACCCGCGCCCTCACACGTACGCTCCCCCTAAAGCGTTGTCGTACCCTCACCTGGACCCTAAACCGTCCCCGTCCCCTAACCCTAACCCTAGCCCGAACCCTAACCCTAACTCTTCCCCGAAGCCTGACCCTCACCCGTCCCATAATCCTAACCCGTACGCTGACACTAACCCGCGCCCTCACACGTACGCTCCCCCTAAAGCATTGTCGTACCCTCACCTGGACCCTAAACCGTCCCCGTCCCCTAACCCTAACCCTAGACCGAACCCTAACCCTAACCCTTCCCCGAAGCCTGACCCTCACCCGTCCCCTAATCCTAACCCGTACGCTGACACTAACCCGCGCCCTCACACGTACGCTCCCCCTGAAGCGTTGTCGAACCCTCACCTGGACCCTAAACCGTCCCCGTCCCCTAACCCTAACCCTAGCCCGAACCCTAACCCTAACCCTTCCCCGAAGCCTGACCCTCACCCGTCCCCTAATCCTAACCCGTACGCTGACACTAACCCACGCCCTCACACGTACGCTCCCCCTGAAGCGTTGTCGTACCCTCACCTGGACCCTAAACCGTCCCCGTCCCCTAACCCTAACCCTAGCCCGAACCCTAACCCTAACCCTTCCCCGAAGCCTGACCCTCACCCGTCCCCTAATCCTAACCCGTACGCTGACACTAACACGCGCCCTCACACGTACGCTCCCCCTAAAGCGTTGTCGTACCCTCACCTGGACCCTAAACCGTCCCCGTCCCCTAACCCTAACCCTAGCCCGAACCCTAACCCTAACCCTTCCCCGAAGCCTGACCGTCACCCGTCCCCTAATCCTAACCCGTACGCTGACACTAACCCGCGCCCTCACACGTACGCTCCCCCTAAAGCGTTGTCGTACCCTCACCTGGACCCTAAACCGTCCCCGTCCCCTAACCCTAACCCTAGCCCGAACCCTAACCCTAACCCTTCCCCGAAGCCTGACCCTCACCCGTCCCCTAATCCTAACCCGTACGCTGACACTAAGCCGCGCCCTCACACGTACGCTCCCCCTAAAGCGTTGTCGTACCCTCACCTGGACCCTAAACCGTCCCCGTCCCCTAACCCTAACCCTAGCCCGAACCCTAACCCTAACCCTTCCCCGAAGCCTGACACTCACCCTTCCCCTAATCCTAACCCGTACGCAGACACTAACCCGAGCCCTCACACGTACGCTCCCCCTAAAGCGTTGTCGTACCCTCACCTGGACCCTAAACCGTCCCTGTCC